>NW_020451114.1:110549-234809 GCF_003343035.1 Apteryx rowi | reverse complement strand
CACCGCGGCGGCGGGAGCCGGCACCGGCACCGGCACCGGCACCGGGGCGGCTCGGTGGCCCCAAACGCTTCTTTGAGGACCTGCCTCTTCCCTCACTGGGCATCCGGAATGGCAAAGTGGTGGTGCCTCTTCTCATTTGCCTTTTATTTTTATTTTAATGTATATTTTTACCATACTGGGGAAAAATTATTTCAGGCAACTTTTGTTTTCTTTCTTCTTTTTTTTTTTAGCACTTTGGATTTTTCTTCTTCGCTCCCCTCTCGCTCCTTTTTGGCGAGCAGGCTGAGGCACCTGCAGGAGCAGTTTTTGCCATATCTCAAGCTGTTTGTATAGAGGTGCCAATTTTTCAGCTGACTTCAGCGAGAAGCCTCAGCTAAAACCACTTCCCCTCCCAGCACCGATAAAAACAACAACAATAACAAAGGGATCTCGCCAGCTTCTTATCCCAAAGAGATCTCGCCATCTTCTTATCCCACTGCTGGTGGCTGGTGGCATTTCCCTGACCAGCAATTCACCTCTTATCCAGTCTCTTCCAACCACAATCAATGCGTTTCACTTTCTTTCTCCCCATGTCCCATGGACCAAAGTTTTTACGGTCATTTTACGGCGCAGAAAGGTTTGCTGGTCACTGATGGCTGTAGGAGAAGGAGCCGCCATGGCAAAGGCTGGTGGGGCTGCGTGTGCTGCTGGTGACGTCCCAGTTCGTCTGTCCTGTACCCCATATCTCAACCCATATCTGCCTGATGTCTGTGCATCAGCTATTCCTGATATGTTTTGTCACTGGTCTCCCTTCTGCGAGCCAGGCGGTGTGGATGGCTGCTCGAGGCACTCGGGAATGGTTTCCCCATTGAGGGGAGCTTCTCCATGGCACGAGCTCTCCTCCTGGCAGACAGCCGATGGGCTGGCGTCTAACCCTCCCACCCCCGATATGCCCATACCATGTGCCACTTGCTGTCGCTGGGTCTCTGCGAGCGCAGCCAGCGCTCCTCCTCCATTCGGCTCCCGACCCTGGTGGCTGTTGCCCAGCCCCATCGATGGGAGAGGCGCGCTGGACCTCCCCCGTGCCCAACTGTGCCTGTAGCTTGGAAACTAGCAGGCATTGGGAAGCAGGGAGAGTCCTGAAAAGTTGGCATCTCCTGCACTGAGAAAAGAAAGAGGAGCTATGTCAGCCCCTGAAGGCCTGGGTGGAAAGGGCAGTCTATTTTATCCCAGTGCTGCTTGAAAACAGGCCAAAGCCAGGTTGCCACGTGCCAATGTGTGGACAACTACTTGTTTTCTCATGTGGGAAGTCAGTCAAAGCTCAGCATATATGGTAGTGAATTGAATTAAATTCTATTTTGATGTCACTGATCATTGCAGGAGGTCCTATGAGAGCTCTGAAGTTGATCTGTCACTGGGTAGGAGACAGAGGACACACAAAGGCCAACCTGCTTCTGAAGTTGTAGGCAGACAGTGTGGGGTTACCTGTGCTCCCTGTGCCTCCTTCAGGTGAAACTACTACTGGCCGTCACCGGGCAGTTAGAAAACTCACGTGTTTGGTGTTGTCTAAAGTATGGATTCAGAATGTCTTTTAACATTATCATTTAGATCAAAAGGAAACCAGAGGAACAGGTCATAGTCCTCAAATTAGTGTATGGCTATTTGCCTTGGCAAAAATTGCTGTTTGAAATAGAATGGGCTACTGAAAGAATCAAAACGGCAAAGGAACACACTCCCATGCCATCCCTGATGTCAGTCAGGATGTGAACTAAGCAGGGCATCACCAACACAAGGAGAAAGGGTTCACAGCCTGCCAAAGAACAGAAAGGAACAAGACATATTAGCAATATTCATGCATATTCCCAGTAAGTATTATTTATATTATGCCACAAATATGTATACTTCTTTATTAAAATGATTATTTATTTATTCCATGGAAGAAGTCTTTTTTGGACAATCATGACTAGTAATAATTATTGCTGATAAAATATTTATATGATCCAATTTACTGTTTCATCTATTTCATGTTAGATATTTTTTCTTTGATTGCAGTTAATTCCTTTATATTGGCAATATGATTGTACACGCATAATTTTACAGAACAATTAAGTCTTGAGAAGAGCAGCAATGCAGCCACAGAGCATGGACAACAGGTAGAAGATCAGTGTTCTAATCAGAGTAATTTCTTCTGTGCTTAAAGAATCAGCTTAAATTAGCTTAAAAGAAATAAATTAAATTTGTGACAAACTGTTCTAATTAGTTTAACTTTCAGCCTACAAGCATGTGGATGTGGTTTTAAAATTACATCTCTGAGAGCTTCCAGACACATCCCAGGTAGTTTCCTAAGTTTGTGCACAGCAGGACGTGTGGGTCCTAAGAAGGCTGAGAAGTCTCTCTTCTGTTTAAAGAGAGCAGAAGGAAGAAAACAGCCAAGGACATAAGATCAAAGCAACCTCCAAGGAAAAACTGCAAAATGATAGGCAGAAAAAGATGAATTTTTAATGCCATTAATTAATCAGGTTTGTCCTCTACTACAGGGTAACCTGGGTAACCAACATGTTCCTAAAACCTGATATCTCAGCTGGGCAAGTTTGGGCTGGAAAGAGGCCTGTTGCAGCTAACCCCAGATGCTGTGGGATTTCCAGCTGTGGGTCCGGCCATTTGTCCAGCACTGCAGGGTACTTCTACTGGCAGCAGCGATCCAAAGCGCTGCAGGAAAGGTGCAAAAGGTAACAGGAAGCTGTGGGATAGCCTGCCCCAAGAAAGGTCTCCTCCCAGCTCCTATTAGAGGTTTGCTTATACCCTGAGACACAATTTATATTCCTTCCAGACCCTTTTTAAAAAACAAATACAGAGAGACAACTCATTCCAGAATGGTTTCAAGCCATTTTCTGTTTCTCCATGTCAAAAATAAATAGCAATAGAAATGTTACAAAGTCCAGATTATCAGTATATTTAGTAACAAATTTGAAAAATGGTTTATTCATAAATTTCAGGGAAGCGTGTTTTACTGTAGTATTTCATGGGTGAGCAGGTGCTTCTGTAATAAATGAAAGTGTTCTTGCTGGGGTCTTGCTGCAGGTTAGCAATGAGATTTTTGTGTGGGAAAAATGAAATACAGGTATGCTGGATACTATTTATGAAATCTATTGGGAAGAAAGCAGTCTGAATATGTTGTCCCTGGTGATCCCTCGAGACAGCTCACAGAAAGATATAAACAGCAGTGAAAGAACTTTGCTTAGCCACAAAGGGAATTTTAAAAACCAAGAACTTTCCGGGGAGGACCATAAAAGGCATGAATCAATTTATCTGACAGAGATCTAAATGTTACACTCTGTGGTAAGGGGACAACTAGTTGAACTTTTTTTCATTTGATTTCATAAATGTTTTTAAGAGGAAAAAATGTTGGAATAATCAGTTCATACAGTGTATGAGATTTCCTTACATAGCCTGTCAAATCTGCATGCTCCTTGTATTAAAGTTTTCTAGCTGATATGCCTTATAAAGACTGCTAGCTCTGCCAAAAAGCTTGTCTGATCTTTGAATCAACAAGTACAGACTTAAGAATGTGCATATTCAATACTACAGCTGTTATCTGCTTCAATACAGGGGCTAGTTTAAGGCAGTTTTCTACTATAAAAGCTTAAAAGAAGCTATTTTCAAACAACCATAATTTTATTAAAATAATAATACTATTAATACCAACAATGTGTCTTTCATCACTAAGTAATTTTTTTTTATTAAGTACCATATTGTTAACTCTAATTCAGGTGGGGTAACTAAGGCACACAGGGATTACATATCTTTTACACAGGGAGTCGTTGGTAGAGTCTGAATCAGATCAAGCTCTTTTATCTTCTAAACTTATAATCAGTCTGCTAGATGCCATCTGTCCTTTTGTACGTTTTACTACATCAAAACATTTTTTTTCCAAACCAAATATATTGGAATGATGTATCAGAAAGTACCCAGAGATGTTCATGCTCAACGAGAACTTTGGCCAAAATTAACTTTTGATGTAATTTCCCACTAGGTTCCACCTAACTTGCATCTGCATGCACCAGCGTGAATTTGATTTCCTTTCTGTGCCAGCTTCAAGTTTTGAACATCAGCTGTTTCTGTTGTGGCTCTGTCTGAAATCAGAATTTTAATATATGTAATATCTTGGCATAAACGCTCAGGGGCCACATCCAACAGAAATCCTGGTGAAGTAAATACAACTTTTGTTTCTACAAGACTTTATATACCTATTGAAATTTTTTCTCCATCTTTCTACCCCAAAATTTGGTTCTGAAAAAGAGACCATGGAACAGTGGTAGGCAGTTTTCTACCAAGATACATCAGTTTTTACTCCCAAGTAAATATAACTACAGTTTGATTCCAGATCATTTTGTTTACAGTTTGTAAAATGTCAGAACTAAACCTGTTTAGTGTAAATCTGTCCAGTGACTAGAACTACGTGCCGGACTGCACTCGGCTTGAGCTGCTGCTCTTCAGTACCGGTCCAGAAGAGGAGCTGTTCACTCAGTGCCTCCTCAACCCATTCTCAGAGATTTATTTATAACTAATTCCTCTGTGGGAGACTTCAACCTAACCAAGAAGCTAATGTGTAATACACAGTGTAGCAGATGTGTTGTATACTCAGCAGGCACAAGTTCATAGCTTTATCTGTGTTTTGACTTCCTTTTAGAAAGGAGTCTTTCACGGACACAAGAATGATAAAACCCTGCATGCATACTATCTTGTATTGTGCCTTACTGATACTTTTCTTATATAGTTTCTCATACTTTTACACAGCTAAGCTTTTTATCTGCAGTGATATCTGCCACAGCATCTATCATTTACGAGGTGTGGCAAGCACGCTTTTGCAATGAGGGATTCCTATGTGTACATGCTGGAGAATGGCTATGCCAAACTATCAGCTGATGTTTTGAGGACACTGTGTTGAAACTACAGCAACATGTATAGTCAGATCTGCAGCACCTTGCTAACTACCAAATCCAGCCTTTTCCATAGGTGTGTGTCACAGCTACTGCACCCACTTTGCTGGGTGTGTCAGCCACCCGAAGGCGTGTAGCTGTTTGCAGGGATGATTTTGCATCTTTGCTTCTGTACTAGTAATGGCCTGAAATGTAGGGCATAGTCCCCTGCAGAAGCCGCTTATAGCAATATAGTTAGGTGGAGGGGTGTTGGTTATGCAAGCTGTGCGCTATTACACTGTCGCAGGCTGCTTCTGTAACTATGTGAGCATGGGTGGTAACGAGAACGCTAGGCATACCCTTTATCTGTGTGATGTGAGGAGAACTAAACTGTGGTAAGGGAGTTACATAAAGGGTGTGCCAGCCGCTGGGGATTGAACCCATGCAACTTGGTGCACATTCAGCCTTTCGCTCTGCCTTTGGGATATTCTGCAGAACTGTATTCTCTGTCACGGAGAGCATAAATGTCAGTCTGCATTAGAGACTCTATCCCCAGAAGATCAGGTGGAAGTATGCGCCACAGGGTTATACATTTTATAAACAGTAGTTTAGCCATATAACACCCTGGTGAGATAAGTGGGTATTATTAACTTCATTTTAAGTATGGTGAAATCAAGCCTAGAGAAAAGCAATGCCAGTTCCAGCTCTTTGGAAAGGAGTTGTTAAAAAATGTTGGGAACTCCCCAAATCTTGTTTGCCACTCATGTAAACCCATGGTTCACTTGTCTTTCCAGTGCCATATTCAGACATGATCAGTTAGGGCGTGACTCCCAGAGCCCTGCTTTGAAAGAATCTGAAGACCCATTAAGTAGTTCTAGAGAAGCTGGCCACAGAATATAAGATTTCCTATGCTATATAATAAAATTCCAAATTCCTCACAAAAAGCGTAAGAGATTTCTTGTACCTTTTCATGCAGTGGCAGCTCTAAAGCTTTTTAGTTGGCAGGGTTCTCTGCAGAAAACTTGATAGTAGATGAGAGTGAGTGTGTGTGTGTGCGTGCGTGCGTGCGCGCACATGCATATAATGCCATATTCTTTTAAGAGAATAATATAGTACCAGCCAAGATCAGAAGAAGACAATGCCAACAGCATGAGACTGTTTGGTTGTTATATGTTGAAAAACAGAAACCCAGCCTTTTCCTTGTTATGGACCTTGCAACAGGGGCAAGCCCCCATTCATGCTCAGCCCGGGTTGCCACATATCCATCTCTTTAGGCCTGGGGATGGCCAGGGAAATCCCCACTGAGGGCTACTCTGCAAGCGCATTGTACTTCCCCTTGTGCTTTACACACCCCGTTCTGGTGTGTCGTTGTCCTGTGCTTTGTGCTACCTCAAGCCACCCCTTCTTAGAGCAAGAGGCAGGTAATACTCAGAAAGATTTTACCAAGAGTTATAAAGCTCTGGTGGGAATAAAGTCCTCCATCCACATGGTACAAATCATCATTCTTTACTGGCAGCTAAATGGACTCTCAGAAGGGAAGGTAACACCCTAAAGTATTGTGCTTTCACAAGAGTAGCTATTATATATGAATAGATACGCAGAGCATGCACACTTTAGGTCTTGTTCCAAATTTTTAGGTCATATCTACATAACAGGGCAGGAAATATAAAACCCAAACCTGGAAGGCTTGACACTGGTAAAGTATCTATCTACAACAGGCAATACTAAAGTATGACCAAATAACAAATACTGATTAGATACTGTAATACCTGCCTAAAAGTCATAGGAACAGATGCATTTATGGACACAAAGGAATAGTTCTGTTTCTGAATTATCTCAAGAATTCATTAAGCAACAGTTCTGGACCAGCTCCTCAGCTTGTATAAATGAATATGACTGCATTAGAGTCTTTGTGGATACATATTTCATGTCATAATGAGGCAGAAGCACTAATAGAAACATAATACTAAACTTCTGGTTAAGAAAGTGGCAATTGAAAATGTGAGGGAGGCCAAAGATGTTGCACTAATAGAGCACAATAAAATGGTAATAATTGTATTAAAATGCCCTGAGGATCAATTTATTAATATATCAAATGCCAACATGAAAAAAAATCTTTATTCTTTAAAATAAAATAGATTTCTTGAATAATATAAATTTGTTTTTATTTCTTCCTAGTTAATTCTACATAGCAAAAGAATAGAGCTTGTTTGGTCTGTGCTTAAGCAACTCAGAGGGTTTAAAGAAGGAAAGAAAGAAGAATGGGATTTAAAGACGGGAAACGAAAAAAGGCAAGTAGCAGAATAATGACTCCAAACTTCAGGAGAGGGGACTTCAGTTAATTCAGGGAAATTCCTGGGGAGTTAGTTCCTGACATCTGCTGCTTTGAAAGACAAAGGAGCCCAGGAGAGCTGGATGATCTTCAAGGACAACCTCCTCAAAGCATAGGAAGGATCTTCTCTTGTGTGCAAGACGTTGTGCAGGTGTGAGGAGGCCAGACTAGCTGAATGGGGAAATCCCGAGTGAGCTAAGATGCAAAAAGGAAGTGTTCAGGAAGTGGAAGCAGAGGCAGCTCCTCAGGAGGAAGAAAGAAGCATTACCCAAGCTTGCAGGGATTGAATCAGGAAAGCCAAAGTTTAGTCAGAGTAAAAGCTGGTGAAGGATGTGAAGGGCAGAAAGAAGGGCTTCTATAGGAGCATCAGCAGCAAAAGGAAGACTACAGCCAGCTGGGCAGGAGACCTAGTGATGAAGGAGATGGAGAAGGCTGGGGGTACTCCATGGCTTCTTTGCCTCAGTCTTTACTGTCAAGGTCTGTTCTCAGGCCTCCCATGTGTATATAGTGACAGAGTTTGGTGGAGACAAGTACTACCAATGGTAGAGGAAGATTGAGTTTGGGACTACTTAAGCAACTTGAACACAGAGCCAAACTGGATGCATGGCTGATATCATTGCAAGTCTGTTCGCTGTCTCTTCATAAGGTTGTGGTGAACAGAAGTTCCTGACGACTGCGGAAGCACACGTCACACCCATCTTCTAGAAGCCTAAGGAGGAAGACCTGGGGAACTACAGGCCAGTTAGCTTCACCTCAGTCCCTGGGAAGATTATGGAGCAAATCTTTCTGTAAGCCATGTCCAAGCACATGAGGGAGGAGAAGGTGATTGGGAACAACCAGCATGAATTTACCAGGGGCAAATTTGTATGACCAACGTAATTGCCTTCTACAATAAAATGACTGGAATTGTGGGTGGGGGGAAGAGTAGTGGATGTCATTTACCTTGACTTTAGAAAGGCTTTTGACATTGTCTCCCACAGCATCTTTGTAGCTAAACTGGGGAGATAGGGGGGTCTGGCTGGGTGGATTACAAAGTGGGTAAAAACCAGGCTGGAGCATCATGCTCAAAGTGTAGTGGTGGCTAGCTATGAGTAGCATTCCTTGGGCATCTGTATTGGGACCAATACTGTTTAATGTGTCCATTAATGGGTTTGACAGTGGAACAGAATTCACCCTCCAGAAGTTCACAGATGATACCAGACTGGGAGGAGCGATCATTACGCTGGAGGTTAAGGCTGCCATTCAGAGATATCTTGACAAGCTGGAGAAATGGGCTGACAAAAATTTTATGAAATTTAGCGAAGACAAATGCAAAGTCTTACGTCTGGGATGGAATAATTCCATGCAACACTACAGTGTGGGGTCTGACTAGCTAGAAAGCAACTCTGCAGAAAAAGACCTGGAGGTTCTGGACAACAAGCTGAACATGAACCAGTGATGCGCCCTTGCAGCAAAGGCCAACTGCAATAGCAGGAGTGTAGCCAGCAGGGCAAGGGAGGTGATTCTTCCCTCTGGCACTTATGAGACAGCATCTGGAGCACTGTGTCAAATTTGGGGCTCCCCAGTATAAGAAAGACTTGGACATAGTGGGGCAAGCCCAATGGAGGGCCACCAAGCTGCTCAGGGGCTGGAGCACAGGCCGTACAAAGAGAGGCTGAGGGAGCTGGGTCAGCTCAGAGAAGGCTCAGGGGGATCTTGTTGCTGTCTACAGCTACCAGCTGGGAGGTTGCAGGGGAGACTGAGCCAGATATCCTCAGAGGTGCACAGAGAAAGGATGAGAGGCAATGAGCAGAAGTTGCAGCCAGGAAAAGAATTTCCAGAATGCATCTGGACAAGGGCCTGAGCAATCTGCTCCAACTTTGAAGTTGTCCCAGCTTTGAGCAGGGGGTTGGACTAAAAGATCTTAAGTGGCCCCCTCCAACCTAAGTTCTTTGTGATTCGCCTTCAACTTCCAAAATTAAATCTTCTCTCCTTTAACTCTAGAAGTTGATTTTATTTTCTTTTAATAAACTTCAGCTCTCCAGTCAGAGCAGACTGATGGTCAGCTGAAGTTGTTAACATTTCTCACATCATCCCTTATGTACACTTGTACAACTTTCTGTATAAAGTTTTAATACTTTTAAACTCATTCTTAAGAACATAGCCTAAGGAAGTACTAGGTAAAGCATGATGAAATTACCATGAAGTGAATGGAAGTACACAAATGAAGCTTGCCAGCATGTAGCAGTTGCATTTTAATCTTTTTGTCTATGCCTCACTGATCTCACTTTAAATTTCTCTCTTCCCATATTACACATGGTAGCAGCTGAAACAATCACCAGTATGGGACTGTTTATGCCAGATAGTTCAGAAGGAATTTGCAAATGAGCTGTCTGCATGTCCCATCTAAATTGACAACTAATGAAAGGGATTGGAAGGTGTAACTTCTAGAACAATAATAAATGTTGTACTTATTGTAGGAATATCCAAGCAAAGGTAGGCTGCGTCTGGTAGAAATCAATAGTCAAATAGAATGTAACAACAGAAGAAGCCAATAAATGGTAATCCTCCAATATAGTTCCCTAGCTGCTAGCAATCTGCGACTATTTGACCTGTCTTTGAAATGAGTTTTATAGATATCCTTAGAACGACAGACCAATCAATCAGGCTTATTTCAGCATCAAAAAAACCTGTCCGAAACATCAAACAAGGAATTACAAAAAGCATGGGCGTTCATAAGACTGTAGCTACTCAGTAGCATAGCCTCCAGGGAATGAAAATAGGTTCTTTATTATTTTATGACAATTTTTTAGTATGACAGAGACCATGGATGATGTAATTATCTGCATTTTCCAAACTTCTTTAAAGAGATCTCTTATTAAAGTCTGCTAAAGACCCACAAAAAAAGTTACTCTGATAAAATATAACAACGTGCATCTGACACTGGGTGAGAAAAAAAATGAACAGATAACTTTACACATGAAAATGGCTAACATCTAGCCAAAAGTTAATACAAGCATGCAAGGTATATAGTGACATTCATTTTACCAGCATACTCTAGAAAAAATTATCTCTAGGTATGCTTATAAAAGTATCTATCTTCTCTCTTTTCCTGATGGACAGGCAAGGGAGTACACTAGATAAGTCTGTAAAGGTGCAGGTCCATGTATAACCCAGTATTGGTCCAGAATTGTTCAGTGGCTGCAGGAAACAGCAACCCAGAGGAAATGGTGCTCAGACCTGCTGGTTATTGTGTCAAGCAGCAGCTGAAACATTTGTCTTTGCTGCTGTCAGCCTCTCTGCTCTCTTTTCAGCTGCAGACTGGCTGCCTATCCTGTTGCACTATTTTTATATCGACTTCCAAGTCATAGCTGACTCACTGGCAAAGTCTTGGCATTGCCTGTAGTCGCTCATCTCTGGCTCTCTTTCCTTTCTCCTGCAGATTTTGGATCTTCTTGCTACTACCGATCATCAATCTGATTGAGTCCATTGGCCAAAGTAGTCAAAGAAAAAAACAGAGACACAACCTCCATTTAACTTTCTCCATTTAACTTTTAGCAGAAAAAAAAGGGAAGGTACAGCTTTTATCTCTGTGGCGTACAAGAATCTTAATTTCTCTTCTGTTTTGAATTAAATACTTATGAGCTGTGTCAATAGTTAACCCTCTTAATAGTTAACAGTATYAACCCTCATTGTTATTTATCATCATCTTTTTTCTTGTCTGAAGTCCAGCTGCAGCTTTCAGCTGTTATACTTTTTCTGACTTTTTATGTAGATCAGTTTACTGCCAGTAATCACTTCTCCATGYAGATATTCATATGTTCTTATTTAATACTCTCTTAATTTTTTATTGGATTAAAAATGAGCTATTTAGACTCTTATTGTCAAGCATACATTCCAGATATTACATCATTCACCAAAGTTTTTGCAAGTTTTCAATAGTTTTTTGGAAATGTCCATACCAGATCTGGCCGCAGGGTATCAGAAATGGTCTTACTACTTACTGTTGAATGGCTCTCCATTTGAAGTTACCATTCTTGGTCTGTCACTTAACTAGTTGCTAACCTATGTAATAATTTTTGCATCCTTAATTTTTTTCATAAACCTGTGCAATTCAGGTGCCTATGGAAATGTTATCGCCTGGATGTGATCCTGTACAATGTGCTCTAGGTGACCCTGCTTGAGCAAAGGGGTTGGACTAGATGATCTCCTGAGGTCCCTTCCAGCCTCGAACATTCTGTGATTCTGTGATACGTCAGTACTGTTAATTTTATCAGTCAGATTTGTGATCTTCAAACAGCAAGTTTATCTAACAAAATCAATATTTCATAAAACCAGGTCAATTGACAATAATAGCTTACATATTTATTCTCATTCTGATTGCATCCTATTTCTACCCTTTTAACTGAGCCTTGAATCTATATCATATTAACGGGTAAATGGTTTCTGAAATCAACCAGTTTAGCATTTAGATATGCTTTTCCTAATGCTCTTGAAATTCATGAGTGTTCCAAGATTAGAGAAAAATCAGYGCTAATCTTTCAGAGAGTTCATTGAACAACTATTTCAATATTCTTAGCTATTGACTTCTCCAGTCCTATAGTTTTTAAAATATTATGAATATAATTAAAGATCTGTGTCCAGTTAATGATAATCTTACTTCCAATGTTTCAAATGTGATTCACAATAGTGGCTTGTGAAGTGTGACCAGGTAGGATGCAAATTGTATTCTGTTGCATACATATTGTGTTGACCATGTGGTAGCAATGACAGAAAAGTTTTTGTATAATAACTAAAACTGAAATTAATTTATAGATATATTTTGTCTTTTTTCCGGTATGTGCAAAGGTATTTTAGAACACAGCTTACAGTGTAACATGTCCTGAGAAATACTTTCAGTGTACAACGTATATGCTATTTCACAGTCTATCACACAGTATTTATGATCTGTTAATATTAATAACTCCAGATATGCTCACATTCATGAATGATACAGGTAAGACTTAATGTAAAGGAATTTTTGCAATGTACAGGTGTGATAATAATCACAGATACGCTACTGTCATGACAATTACAATATTATAAGTAATAACAGTAGTAACAATAAAGCTGGAATATCCCACATGATCATCACAGGAATGTTTCCAAGGCTGCTTTATTCAGAGAATCACTTAGGTTCTGATTCTCTATGAACATACAGGGTTTTTTTCTTGCATGACAATTTAAACATGTCATAATAGCATTCAGTATATCCTAAGATGTGAATATTCCCTATGTCTAATGCATATATAAGTGAAATTTGATCCATGAGTGGTTTATATCCAGTGTGCCACAACTATAGATTATGGGAGATTTAAAAAAAATATTTATTAATTGCAAACAGTAGTAATTCATCTATAATACCATAGCAACCAGGTACTCTGCCACCTGTATACTAGAAACCATTTACACCTACAGCAAGGACATGGCCCTTGCCATGAAGAGCTTGCAACATAGGCTTGGGTAAAAGTATCTTATGGGCAAGTCTGTTATTGATAGTTTTAAAACACTCTGACATGCTTGCATGAAAAATGCTTTGGCCAAGGGAAGAGAGGCAGGAGGAAATGGCAATTGTTCCATGTTATGGTAGAAACTGCCAAGAAAATATTTCTATACACGTATAGTGACCTATACTAATGATCCACTGATCTTACTGCTGTGCAAATGGGTACCTGAGGTGATTCCTCCTCCTTCACCTCTTCCTACTTCTCCTCTTCTTTTTCCAGACATGAGCGCAGCTTTGATGTTAGGTCTAAATAGATTCTTGCAGCGTATTGGATTTCTGTGGTTAGGGCTTGCCATATGTCCAATGAAGAAACCTGAGCTCATGCCTGCAGGACTTGGAATTTCCGTGTAGATTCTTCTGCGCAGTGCCTGTACACTAACAGAGCAGCGTAATAAAAACTATGTGTGCAATACCAAAGCTGGGTATGCATTTGTATAAGTCTTCTAATGTAGCTGTCCACCTTAAAGGATATGGACAATTATGGCACGTAAAATGCATACCATGATTTTATATAACTGATATTTTAGCCAGGTCATATTATAAATAATAATACATAGCAGTAGTTGCTCAGGCAAAATACTAAGTCTGGGATTAATTTCACTTTACTTTGTGCACTTGGGAGCTGGGTATCTTGTATAAACTAGTCTAGATTTTATAGCCAATGGGGAAAGACATTTTCAGGGGAAGATGCATCCTGCCTATCCAAGACATGCAATTTAGGATAAAATAAATCATTGCCTGAGGTTTTCTGCCCCTATCAATAATAGAAGGAACCTAGAAGGAGGCTAAAGTGAGATACCTAACTTTTAGATGGCTAAAGAAAATGAATTCTGCCCTTTTATATATTTAGGTAAACTGCAGCTATTCTGAGCCAGTGTGTGTATTTATATACACGCATATGGAATGTGCTGTCCTTTATTAGCAATAAGAAAACTTTTCACTTATCTATCCCATTCACCCCAGGATATCCTCTGTTTGCTTTATAAACATTAATTAATGTGCCTTTGTAACACTCTTATGAGGAAAGAATTGCCCCCAAATTAGAGATGAAGAAATGCAGTCATAGAATATTTAAATAAGTTGTCCCAGGTTGCATAGAAAACCTGTGGCATAAATGTAAATACCAGAGGATGTCTCACAATCATAGCCCAAAGATAAGGTAATAATAAGGTGTGGCTCCCAGATCAATGCAATGTAATATGGTGCTTGCTTCTGCCCTATTCCAAGTAAATAGGTTGAGGTGTGGCATGCACAGGATAATTCCTGAGGTGTTCATATCAGTCACATATTAAGCTGGGTATAGATCTAGTCAGACCGACTAAGGACAGAACGATAGGACAAGAGTCAAGTACCTGTTCCGCATACTTCAGACATTTGTACATCCATACAATTCACATATTTGGGTTCTGCAGAATCCAACCTTTCATCAAAGAAACAAAATTTACACCTCTCTTAATTTTCTTCTAAATGAATAGAGGATACTATGTCATACACAGTGATCTTGAGCCTACAGACAACAGGAAACAGAGGCTGCATTTATACCGGTAAATTATCTGTTCCCAGAAACATTTGYGAGCACTGAGGCCAGCTGGCCCCCAGTGGCCTCTATGTGCTCTTGTGGCCTGCAGAGAAGTGGGGCTGCATGCAGACTGTCTCTGGGGCATGCTCCTGAGAGTGTCCTCACTCCTGGGCAGGGCTTGGGAACTGCTGGGGAGAGTGCTAGGTGGTTCAGGACAAATTGTAATGGGGAATGTTTTAACAATTTGCTAGTTCAGATGATTACAGTTCAGGATTCTGGACCATTTCCTGCTGCCAATTTATTTGTGACTGCATAGGCATATAATGATTCTAGGCTTTCTTCACATCTTCAGTAGCCTTTGCACCATGACTTCTGAGGTTCTCTTTGCTGTGTATTTTTGCCCAAACCATTCCTCCTTCTGCATCCCTTCTTCCTCCTACTGCCATCCTTGCCCAATGCCTCTTATGCACATATCTAAACTTATCACCAGTGTGTGCTGGAAGGCTTCACTGGGGGCTGCAGGAAAAATTATATGTTTAGTCTACCTAACTGCTTTGCCATATGGAAGCAGCAAAATGCTGTTTAAATAGTCTCACAGTGTTATTCACACAATTATTTTGTTTTCCAATGATTTTGTTCTCCCTACTTTTTTCCTTGTCACAGTCCCATGTACCAGATACTTCTTACTGATATATAGACATTTGTAAAGTATTTAATTCTCTGTTTCCATAGGGCCCTCTCCATTTGCTACACCATTCATCTCAGTTGTGTCAGACAACAAAATGCCAAGTCGTCTTTCCTGCTGCTATGTGGGTCATGGTACGGTTTGGGTTAACTGTCGGTGTGAGCAACCAGCAGCCAACTCCTTCAGACACCATCATCTTCCATGACATAACTTTGAACTGTGATCCTTTTCCTGGAGGATAAAGGTGAAAGTAACAGAGAGGTTGCATGTTAATAGTGAAGAGAAAGGAGAAGAGCCCGTGATGACCATGGGCCCTCAGGTCAGTCTCTGGAGTTGGGTGTGCTGGAAGGTGTTCTGCTGAATTTTACAAGCACTGGGCTAAATAAAAGCTATGGAAGTATCTTAGAGAATGGTCTAAGGTGAGAAATAGGGCCACTGACCCTCTTTACTACTGTCACGGATGAATTATGAAAGAACAGGAGAGATTCCTGGCTTTCACTTATGGTATTATCGTTTTACACACTGTGGATTTATTACTGTTTTACAGCTATGGATTTTATTTGGCAATATGTGTAACGATGTGAAAAACTGCATTTTCCTAGCACCACTTCCTTTTTTACTATATCAGGTAATCTAAGGAGGATGGCAAGAAAGTGTTTTAAATATACAACTAGGGATTCTTTTAAGCTACCTTTCCAATTTGCAGAAGTTGTAAGTGAAAGAGTTATAAGTATAAAGGTTATAAATATAGTAAGCAAGAGTACCCACCTTGTCCATTTTTTTTTGTAGCTCTGTCCCAACAACAGATTGAGAGAGATTGACTAACACTGAAAAGTTATCCCAAATGGAGGGACTGTGAACCCCCAAACAGTTAATTCTTTGGCTTCTGTCATTTCTTAGCAAGCTTTTCTGATTGAGAGGTAATGGAAAAGGTGAATGAAAAAAATGTTGCCTTTTGGAATTCCCTGCATTGCCTCGTAGTTCAGCATCCTTTTCATGCTTGCCCAAATTTTCACTTCAGCTGGCAGGTGGCACTTCAGAACGTTTCATACAAGAGGAATTGCAGGTGGTCAATGATATACCAGTGACTGCATGTTTTCAATAGCGATCTTAATAATTAATACATATTATGTTGTTCAGTCACCATGTAATGAAAAAACCTCCTTTGCATAAACAGGTAGAATTATGCCTGCATTTTTCATAATTTATCTTTTCTTCAGTCTCCAATAACAATGTATTCCAGGACTTACTGAGTATGAAGCAACACTGAAACCAATTCTGGTAACTAGATCATGGTGCCGTACTATGCTTTACTATTATTTTACCCTATCAAGTCCTCCCTTCATTTTCCCAGTTGCTAAAAGTTTTTATTAGATAAATTAAAAAACAAAACAAAACAAAACTTAACATAGTTTCTATTTCTTTGTTTGCTTGTTTTGGCCTGGAATGCTTCCACTGTAAAGACTTTCAAATGCACATTATTTCAAATGGGAATAAATGCATCCTGTGTTGATAAAAAATCCTAATTGGGCTTTTGTTTTTGCTAGACAAGAGGAGGATGGTTTTTTTCCTTTTCTTTTAAAAATATTTTCAATTGTGCTGTATATACTTCTGGTTTTGTCAATAAATTGGCTGGGCACCTTAAAAATGGGGGCTATGTGCTTGGAAAATGAAGGAGAAACAGGTTGTTTCACCCAAGCCCTTTATTATAGTAATAAAGTCTCATAAAATTCCATCAGACCAGAAGTATCTAATGCACAAAATCAAATCAGACCATAACAGGAAAGTGGTTATGCATACTGCAGCTGTGCACAACACACCTGAGCTGCAGTGGCCTGGCACCCTGTCATTCCTAAGCCACATCACCCTGCAATAAAGGATGTGGGTGCAGGAGGCATCCCTTGTTCTCCTTGGTTGCCTCCCCTTAGCCTCAGAGGGAGCTGATACGATTTGCCTCTGTGTATGCTAGATCTACAAGCTGAGTATGTCTTGGGATAATGTATGTGGCTGGAGCCTGCCATAATCTTCTCAGGCAATGAGAAGATAACGTAAGAAGTAGGTAAGTATTCTCTGCATAAGTTGCACCATACTGCAATGCTACGGCAAGGACAGCACCCAGCTGTTTCTCTACACAGTGACATTTTCACCGAAACCTGTGCACTCTTCCCCCCTCCTGCAATCACTAGGCATGGGAGGAGCAGATAATGGGATCCCCTGCAACAACAGCGAAATCAGATGCGCTATTGATTACCTTGTCGGTAAGAGAGAGCAAAGTCTCTGTTATCCCTACAGGTAAACATCAGCTCTCTTCAACAATGTGACAATATATACTTTTGCCTATACTTCTTATATATACATATATATTTATACACCTATATATGTATATTTGTTGACTATGGCCTAAGAATGATGGAATAGCAGTCTCAGCAATTAATTTTCCACGTTGTTTTGATGGGCAAATAATGTGCACGTGAGTACCAGTGATGACCTAACCAATGCTTGGGAAGTCCAGTTCCAGGCAGCTGTTATTTGAGACATATTTGAAGAATCGTCTTACAACTCATAGCTGTTAATTTAATGTCATTTTTTTACTGACTTTGTATGGTGTTACTCTAACAAATGAATTAGAGCAAGAGATAGGAGTGAAGCACCTGGCAGTGGATTTGTATCTTGATGTAAACAAGAAAACAGATGTGGATGAGGAGATGTATGGATCTTTCTGATTGGGAAAAATGATATAAAAATACAAAGAGAGAATATGAGTTTAATTTTATGATGTGGAATTGGGAAGGAATTTTCCAAAAGAGGTTAGGATTTGGGGAGTTCCGCAAAATACTCATGTCACATGAATTACACTTGCTTTATAACAATACAACCCAGTCACTCAGCTTACAGCAAGTCATTTGGGAAACAAAGTAACTAATAAAATAAAAATAAAAGCACATTTTATAGTTCTGGATAATTTGTTTAGAACCATGCCATAGCCAATGCTACATTGCTAAGAATGCAGAATAAGGTACATACACAAATAACTAGCTGACAATGACAAAAATGGACAAAATTCCATGGTAACTTCTTTAATACAAGAGTTAAATGCTGGTGAGTAGGAGTTTCAAAATGTTCAGTTTTTAGTGGGATCTCTTTTCTTTCTGGTAAAATGGACTTGTGTTTTACTAGACTTTCTCATCTATCTTTCATGCACTACAGGCTTTCACTTCCATAGTCTAATTTTGGCGTTCATGCCACATACCACAGATACTTCAGCCTGATTGCTATTCTTCAGGTTTACAGCATCAACCATATCAACCAGGCAGAGCTAAAATGTTTCTATCTTTGAAAACACACCTTTTCTGAAACAGCATTTTGTGCTAGCCCACATTACTTTTGGTCTTCAAACTCGCTTTCAGGACCTCTGAAAAATATTATTTCATAGAGCTTTAAGCCAGATAGGACTGTAAGATCAACATTAGTCCTGATATATCATTACCCATTACATTTCATTTTATTACTGTTGCATTGAGCCAAATATATTTTTGACTAAAACATACTATCAGAAAAAGCAACTTTGATTCAAAGATGATTATTCACAGCTCCTGCTGAAAGCTTTATTTCAGTGGTTGTACTCAGTGTTTTGCCTTGTTTCCAGTTCAGATATGCCCAGTTTCATCTTCCAGACATTAGTTCCTTTTAACTTTTTATTCACCACATTAGAAACTGCTGTAGTACCTAGTTTTTGCTCACAGTGAAGATGTATACACAAAGTAATCAACTCATCTCTCAAGCCTCAATATTTTTCTCTTTAAAAATTAGGAAGGCATTTTGTTCAGCTTGGAAGTACTTTTGTGGTTCTTTTGTGCATTTTAATAACACATCTTTTAAATGAGGATTTTTTCCTGCTCTCTAATATGAGACTCACCAGTGCCATATATGAAGATAAACTGCCACTCAGTTCCTGCTCACTAATCCCCTGACTTTTACATACAAGGATTGAATAATTTCCTTTTGAAGTAACATCACACTTTTGAGTTTGCTGTCCTTAAAATCCTTATAAATCCTTCATCTCAGAGTTTTCCAAGATACAGTCAAGTTTCCAAGATACAAGCAAGATATAGCTCGTCTTCCTCATTTCAAATTTCTCATTTGACTTACTATGTGAACCAGATCATTGTACATATGAATGTCCTGTCCTAACCCCTATTCGTCATTACCACTTTGATGATCTTTATATCGCCCCAACATTTATACATTAATTATTTAATTATTAATTAATTACAATTTACCATTGACTTAATCGTTTTAAGCCTTACATTGATTCACAAAGAAACCTATGAGAGATACTCTCTTCAATACTGATTTCTTACTGCTGTTCTTCAGTGCTATTTTTTTTATCATGATGTCATGCATTAGTCAATGCCATTACTGAGCTTACCTACATCACATTTGTAGGCTTATATCTATCATTCTTACATCAGAGGGCATCAAACTTGCTTGACATTATTTTTATAAATCCAGAATTACTGGTTTTTTTTATTATTTCTATTCATTATCAGTTGAACGATATCAGATTTTACTTGATTTTTCTCAGGATTTATGTCTGGTTGACCATCCTGTAATTGCTTCATTCTGATTGCTTTCTGAACACTGACAAAATAACATTAGTACTACCCCATTTCTGCAGAACTTCCTGGAAATCATCAATAGCACAGAGATAACCTGTTTTAGAACTTCCAGATGCAATATATTAGAGTTTATTGATAAATAGTCATCTTACATAAGTATTGTTTTAACATTCTCCATAATTAACAATATAAATATGAATATATAATACTGCTTTAATATAGGAATAAGGATATAGGATCCTTCTCTCCTTAGTAGAAGAATCTGTTAAATGTTTTCCTTTTATGCACTGTCATTTATTGTCTTGGTCTTTTAATGCATCTATATACCTGCTCCTCTGAGTGGACCATAGGATCTTTCACATTGGAAGAAACCTCAGGAGGTCTCTAGTCCAACCTTCTGCTCAAAGCAGGGTCAGGTCCTCCCTTCCCCACTACATATTTCTTTATTTTTATTACTGTCCTTATTCCACAAGAGAACCAGACCAGTTTCTTTCTTGGCCCAAAAGCAGTCTGCATTATTTACTAGAACTTTTGCCCCTTTGACACCCTGTGCAATTTAGATAATTGAGTTATATTCAGTGTAAGAAGATACAGAGAAATTAAGATGATGCTGAAGAGCTCAAGTACTTTTTTCTCCAACTTCTGCTTATATTTTATAGGGTGAACTATCCTCCAGTCTTTTAAGTGCTATGTTAACTTTCTATTCCCCATCAGCCTTTTTTGAAAGATTAATGGTAACCACACTGTCTTTGAGGGCAATTTCAAATACCTTTTACAGACTCACAGCATTGTTAAGGTAGGAAGGCACCTCCAGGGATCGTCTAGTCCGACCCTCCTTGCTCAATGCAGGGTCAGCTAGAGCAAGATGTTCCAGGCTGTGTCCAGTTCGGTTTTAAATATCTCCAAGGAAGGAGACTCCACAAACTCTCTGGGCAACCTGCTCCAGTGTTCAACCAACCTCACAATAAAAAAGCTTTAATATAAATGAAATTTCCTGTATTTCAGTTGTGCCCATTGCCTCTTGTCTGTTTACTGGATACCACTGAGGGGAGCCGGGCTCTGTCTTCTTTACTCCTTCCCATAAGACATTTATACACATTGATAAGATCCCTCCCGAGTCCTCTCTTCTCCAAGCTGAACAGTCCAAGCTCTCTCAAACTCTCCTCATATGTCAGGATTCTCCAGTCCCTTCATCATTTTCATGGCCCTTTGCTGGACTTACTCCGGTATGTCCATGTCTCCCTTGTACCGGGGAGCCCAGAACTGAACACAGCACTCCAGATGAGGTCTCATCAGTGCCAAGCAGAGGGGAAGAATCACCTCTCTCGACCTGCCTGTAACAGTCTTCCTAGTGCAGCCCAGGATACATTGGCTTTCTTTGTCACAAGGATGCATTGTTAGCTTATGTTCAACTTGTTGTCCACCAGGACCCCCAGGGCCTTCTCTGCAAAGATACTTTCCAGTTGGTTGGGTTATTCCTCCCCAGGTGCAGGACTCTGCACATCTGTTTGTTGAACTTCATGAGGTTCCTCTCTGCCCATTTCTCCAGCCTCTTGAGGAACCTCTGAATGGCAGCACAAGTCTCTGGGGTACCAGCCGCTCCTCCCAATTTTGTGTCATCAGCAAACTTGCTGAAGGTGCACTCTATTCCATCATCCAGGTCATTAAGAAAGATGTTAAACAGTACTGGACCCAGTACTGACCCCAGGGTACAACACTAGCGACTGGTCTCCAGATGGATTTTGTACAGCTCATCACCACCCTTTCAGTCCAGCAGTTCAGCCCATTTTCAGTCCACCTCACTGTCCACTTATCTAGTCCATACTTCATCAGCTTGTCTATGAGGATGTTACGGCAAACAGTGTTGAAAGGCATGTTAAAGTCAAAATAAATAATATCGGCTCTCACCTCATCCACCGAGCTAGTTATCTCATAGTGGAAGGCTATCAGGTTGGGCAGGCATGATTTCCCCTTTGTAAATTCATGCTCACTGCTTCCAGTCACCTCTTGCCCTTCATATGTTTCAAAATGGTTTCCAGGAGGATTGCTCCATCACTTTTCCAGAGATCAAGGAAAGGCTGAACAGCCTGTAGTTCGCTGGGTCCTCCTTCTTGCCCTACTTGAAGATTGAAGTGACATTTGGTTTCCTCCAGTGCTCAGGAACCTACTCCAATCACCAAGACCTTTTAAAGATAATTGAGAGTGGTTTCACAATGACATCAGCTAGCTCCCTCAGTACTCGTGGGTGTCTCTCATCAGGTCCCATGGACTTTGTATATGTCCAATCTGTTTAAAAAGTCCCCTAACCTCAGCTTCCACTACCAAGGGTAAGTCTTCCTTGCTCCAGATTTTCCCATGGGCTTCAGGGGTCTGGGATTGCTAAAGGCAAGTCTTACCAGTAAAAACCAAGGCAAAGAAGGCACTGAATACCTTGGCCTTCTCCATGTGCTTTTATCCCCTGCCCCTTTCAGCAGTGGGCCCACATTTCCCCTAGCCTTCCCTTTGATGCTGSTATACCTGTAGAAGCCCTTCTTGTTGCCCTTCATGTCCATCATCAGATTCAGCTCCAGGCAGGCTTTGGCTTTCCTAACCCTGTCCCTGCACGCTTGGAGAATGTCTCTGTATTCCTCCTAAGTCACCTGTCCCTGCTTCCACTCCTTGTATGCTTTGCCTTTATGTTTGAGTTTAGTCAGGAGTTACTTGTTCATCCATGCAGATTTCCTGCCACCTTTGCCTGACTTCGTGCTTGTTGGAATGCACCATTCTTGAGCTTGGAGGAGGTGATCCTTGAATATCAACCAGCTTTCCTGGACTCTTCTTCTCTCCAGGACTGTATCCCATGGGACTTCTCCAAGCAGGTTCCTGAATAGGCCAAAGTCTGCTCTTCTGAATCCAGAGTTGTGATCCTGCTATTTGTCTTGTTCCTGTCTCTCAGGATCCTGAACTCTTACCATCTCATGGTCACTGCAGCCAAGGCTGCCCCCACCTTCACACCCCCAACCAGTTCCTTGGTTGTAACTATGAGGTCCAGCAGAACATCTCCCTTTGTCATCACCTGTGTCGGGAAGTTGTCATAGCTTTAAAAATGATATAGTGAAGACAAAATGTGGTAAAATTTCATATAAAAAATGGAAGAGAGTCCTGTAGCCCCATTTACAGGTATAGTCTTTGAGGCTGTACTTTTAATTCTTTTTTTTTATTGAAGAAATTTGTCCATTTGAATCACTTTGGAAATAAAATGTGTCTAGCATAGTTTGTTTCAGCCATTCTGTTTGTTCTTTGTCCTGTTGAGGACAGCAGGTTATGAAAGACATTTCAGCTTCATAATATGGCTGTAAGGCATTAGATACGTTTTTTACAAACTCCACACTTTGGTTGTCCTGAAAACTTCAGAGAACCCAAATTGTAAAATAAAAATGTGAAAGATCCTACCTATTTCAGACTTGCCTGGTTTGTTGGCAGTAAGCTTTGGGCATACTAATAAAGTTATTCAGTTTAACTAGATTGTAAAGGAGGATATGAATACTTTTTTATAGTGAGCCTATGGTTTCAAAGTCAAGTGGTTCTAGTGTTACCATATTAGTTAGTATATGCTATTAGTATAGCATGGATTTGTTTGCTTGACATACAAATACACTAGTGAGGTAAATCAATGCTCCTTTGAGTCTAATGAAACTAGTATCTCATGAATCTAATTAATTTCCTCTATTTGCCACTATTTCTGCAGCTTTAAATGTTTGCTTTTGGAGTTTGTCCATAAACTATCACTTAATTTCTTGACTTGATTTTCCATTTTTATTCAAATATAACCAATAGTTTTTCTATGTCAGGGCAGAGATCTTAAGGAAGCCTCCTGTGTTCTCTTGTTTTTTACGTTAATGTCCCCTGTTTGGCAAAACATTGGCAAAAGCTGGACCGTGCTTTTGAGTTGTGAAAGTCCTTATAGAATAGGCTCTGTGTTAGATTGAATGGGTTAAAAGTTTTGTATTGACATAAAAAAAAGGAATAGTTGTCTCTTCAAACATCCAATTGCTTTAAGAAGATATCTCCACTTGCTTCTTCAGGGCATTCTGTAACACTTTCTCAAAAAAAGAGGCATTTTTATATAAAATGTCAACCTCAACATTAGCTTTCATAGATAGTATTAGAAATTCAACTTAAAGTCATTTGATCCTGCAATCTTTAATGTGCAGTGGCAATCACAAAATCGCAGGCTAATATACTACCACTGTAAACAGTGAAGGATTTTGCTTAGTGGAGGAATCTTAAAATGTGTCAGTCACACCCTGTTTCAAGCTAGGAGCTCCAGGTTTCCTGAATGAAACTAATTATTTTTCTCGAATGCAAGTACTGTCCTTGACTCATAAGCCAACAAACTTAAGATAATGGCATGTGGACAGATTGCCAGGAGGTAATCTAGGGATTTGAACTCCCTACATGTAAGCTATTCACTGTTATCTGCCTATATACCTACTCTGACCTTGTGGTAAAAGTGGGTTCACTGAGGAGTGAACTATCTGCCACATTTACTAGAGATAAAACCAGACAGTAATGCATGGTAACATGGGCAATTATCATGAGACAGTTGATGCACTGTAAATTCATACTCTAACTTAGCGCACAGTTACTGGCTGGTATGCTCATATCTTTGATTTACTTTCCTGGTATTAATATGAGACCACACATGGTCTCTTCTCAGAAAATATGTAAGATAGAGAGTAAGGCAAAACCAGAGGTGATATTATTGGTTGCTGTACTAGTCATCTGGCCATCCAGTTTAAAACATTGTGAGATTTTTAGATGTGGTAACTCAAATTCCAATGAAATAGTCAAGCGGGAGTGTAATCGTTTGGTATGTGAGAAGATTTTGCTATGTCTGTCTAATGTTGGGTGAGGACACAGAGCAGATTTTTTTCAAAGGTGGATTTTTTGAAGAAATACAAAAAATCAGGCACTCAACTGCTATACACTATAGAAAGACAACAGGCACTTTTTTGGATGAAATAGGACTCAAAATCTTACATAGGGAATCTCACAGCATAATATCCGCTATAAGGCACTGGA
Organism: Apteryx rowi; assembly: GCF_003343035.1. Classification (NCBI taxonomy): domain Eukaryota; kingdom Metazoa; phylum Chordata; class Aves; order Apterygiformes; family Apterygidae; genus Apteryx; species Apteryx rowi. The sequence continues at coordinate 210,168 of NW_020451114.1, read as the reverse complement.
TATGTACAACCATGAATGCCTGATTCTTTCAGTTTAACATGGAGAAGACAGATTTGCCTCCTTATCTATTTTGAATATGTTGGCTTCGAAGGCTACAGTGTGTAATTCACCACTGCTGATCTAATAAGTTTTTAAAATTTAACTTCTGTTATCTTAAGTTATCATTTCTTTTTGGAATTAATAACACTGGTGGAGAATAAGACAACTTTAAACAGAATCTATCTTTCTATTGGATCTTGAAAGCATTATTTTACATTTTTGTATGAAAGAGTTGGCACTGAGGTATGACATGCCTATATTGGCTACTGGTTGTATAAGTAGGAGTACAGGAAAAGACTAAAGATGTGTGCTTTATCACTGTTCTCTTCTTCAAACAGAAATGATAGATCATCTGCTGAAATCACTTTCAACGTCTGTGGGATAGTTTTCCTTCACATGACTCATTGATAGGTCTATTTATATTTATTTTATATTTTTATATATATATATATTTATAATAATCTATTTTTTTTATTAAACAGATTATTAAATATACCTCAATCACCCCCTCTGCACAGGGGTTTTCTTTCTACTGGCTCAGTTCTTGATCTTTGCTGTCATCTCTTCAGTACTCAGGCCATCTTCAAAAGGTTCAGTATTTGCTAAAATTCCACTGGAATTTCAGATTTTACTGGCTGAAAGTTTCCAACATAATTCATAAAATGATATTATAGCTTGAAGGGTTCCTGGCAGATTTCTGCATGTGGAAGGAAGTCCTTGAAATGTTTTGAATCATTTCTTTATGCCCAAATACTTATGTCACTGAGCAGTAGAAGCTGACCTGACTGTTGTTAAATTTCTGTGCTTAGTCCTACAGGATCTTCCTTTGTGACAGCCAAGATATTTCAAATGGTCATAAATAAATTCCCTTCTCCCTACCACAAACCAGCACAAGCTTTCCAAACTGATTTTCATGCAGCATCTACACAAGAATACACTAGAGCATCCTTTGGCTACATCAGCAAAAGGAACCATTCACTGAGAATGAGGCTAAGTGTTAATGTCCTACTAAGTGATTATTGTAGCCAAAAATCAAGTTTTGCTAGTACGTGTAAACTGGCTGGCACAGGTAGGGTCAAAACATCAACAAATTTACTTGCAGTAAATTGTACTGTACTGTATGTACTTTATGTACTGTCGTTTATGTACTTTACTGTAAATTGACCGTACTTTAGTTTTGAAGGATTTGATATTAGCTGTTTTAAGATCACTCACCCACTTAAGACAACGGTCTTAAGGTCCTCTAAGATCTCATAATCTTTGCATTTTAACTTTTCCAGTGTGTAAGGTAAAAGAACAAACAGACAACTGGAAGGGTTTCTCCCCCGGACAGCATAAAATATGTGTACTGCTGGGATGACTCCCCTCTCTTTATTCTTTATATTTTTCTCCCTGGGGACAGGACCTCTTGTAATGCAATCCTATAAGCACTGAATGACTGTTTATTCTGACGTCTTTGCTTTTAAAAAATAAGTTTATGTTTGTCTTACCTCTGGATACCTAATTCATGCAAGGTGAAAACAAGTATTACTGCAAGAATACAGCAAGAAGATTCGCCCGTTCAATGAGCTTGCAGCTGCCTTGGCAAATTTAGCCCTCCAGGTAACATACCCTACTGTCTCAGTTGGCCTTTCCACATGTTTGCCTACAAATGGGATGCAGGACAGCAGCATGGGTAGGCAATGCTGCATGAGCTGCAATCTAGCTACAGTTAAACATAGCTTTGGTACAGTTACACGGACAGTAGCAGGAGCTATACAATGAATACTGAATACATACTTTCAGTACTGGTCCACACTGYGTTACCATGCCTTTACTGCTAATGTTATCTCTGTTTGCTAAACTACAGCTAACTTGCGCGTGTCCATTCATGCTGCTCACACGCCCGTTGAAAGTAATGTGGACAAAACTTTCTCATCTCTTTTTATCAGTATCATGTGTTTAGACATTTCCTGATTGTTAATTTCAGCTATCATACCTTTCATTAAATCACTCTTGGTGGTTAGTTCCTTCATGCCATTGATCTATGGGTTATTTTTTGAGTAACCTCCTTCCTTGAGAAACCTTGGGAGGAGGTGTTGTTTCAGTGAGTTAACACAAGTGCATTTTGCTGCCCAAGCAACAGTTCCTTTCCTAACTTTCTGCTGCTTTCATACCCTATCAGTTAGAGAAATGCACAGCTTTGCATGCAAGATCTGATTCCTGAGCAAGTAACCTGATTTTCCAATATCAACCTTCCTGCAAACCTGTCAGGACAGAATAGAGAAACTGGCTCTATACAAAATCAGGATCATATCTTAAATTACTTCCAGATTCTTGTGAGGCAGCAATACTTTCTATCAGATAGTCTGCTTGTTCTGTACAGTGCAATATATTGTAGGTATTCCATAAAAAAATGCTATTTGGGTACCAAAAATAACAGCGACAGAATGGAGAGCTATACAGGATAGTGCACTGCTTCTCAGCTTGACAGTTCTCAGCAGAGTATGTGAGTCCGCGCTGCTCGCAGTTGCTGCCTCTAGACTGCTTTCAATGACCAAGTTRGCTCATTTAAGGTGAGCTAAAATTAACAGCTCTAGCAAAGATGTTCTGAGGTGGATCTTTTGGCTCCCATGCTGCTCTTTACAGCTACGATAAAAATCAGTCACATATTTATTACTAGTAATAAGATCTTAAAATACACCTCAGTTTTGGCAGGCTTAGATCAATTTTTCCTTCTAAATATCTCCTGAGGCCCAACTCAGGGCAATCTGCCTGGTAAAAGCTTTTACTATCTTTGTTTCACTACGTCATTTTGAATCTCACTTTCAGCTGGAGAAGTCAGTTCTTTCTGCAGGAAGATATTGTCACTACCATTATTTTAGCTCTTTTTAATACCTTGTTATTGGGGACCAGACTTTTTACGTGAGCTTCAATTTCCATTTTGTTTATGCTCTACAAAAAAACAGCTTTTGAGCAGTTTTGTGTCTATTCTAAAATTTCAGTTTGCTTCTCTTCTGCTGAAGTACAAAAGTCAACTCAAGATAACTACTGAGTATTTGAGGAAAATAAATTGAGAAAAATAATTGTACAACAGAGAAGATGAAAGAAAAAAGTTTCTACATTCTGTGCATGTTGTGGAGGAAGGAATGTTGATGGGATTATTTGTCTGTATTAGTAAATCAAAAAACAGTCTTCATAACTTCAGTTCAAGCAGTATCCACACGCCAGTATTTTTCTGAGACAGCAAGAAGTTTGTATCTTAGGTCCTCTCCTCTCTGCCATGGGCTGATTAATCCCTACTCCCCATATGATTAGAAATTACAGGGTCCATTTTCTGCACAATACCAGTGCATCTCCAAAGAGTGCACAAGACATTAACATCAGGATGATGCAAAACAAACCTGACATATCTGTATGGTCCTAGAATCTGTTGTTTCTGCATGCAATTTTAATAATCACTATATCTGAATATTATAATTCAATACAATCTGTTATTTCTTGTTCATTTTCACAAATGAAATTGAATTTTGTCCCCATGCCATTTTTTTCAAACCGCCTGAATTTTGTCATGTTTCTCTGAACTTTTCCAACTCATCAGTAACTTTGTGATAAAGTGGTACTCAGGAGCAGCAACCCTTTTGATGTAGTCTATCCAGGACTGTTTAGAAAAAAAAAGACAGGAAAGTTGAAATCTGATCTCTCCACTAATTCTGGAAGAAAAGGAATTTGAATTCATGTATCATCCTGGCTGACTACTCAAATGACAGGTTTCTTAGATAGTAGATCATTAATTTGTTGTATAGGTATGGTTTGTGTATGCTGCCAGTTCATCTACCAGATCAAAATCTCCCATTGAATTAAGCACGCTTAGTGAATGCTTAGTTGGGGACTTCCACTCATACAAAGTGTGAGATGAGTGCCAGCTGCTGCATGTTGTTAACATTTGAATTGTTTTCACATGATTAAGGGCAGAAACAGAGAACTTTCAAGGCAAAAATTAAGTTATCCATTTCCAGCCAGAGACAATTTTAAGAGTTTAATAACTGGCCTTAATGTTTTGATCATATTACTGAGAAAAGAACTGAAAGTTTGAGAGATTCACTTCATCCCACTGCCAGAGGCTAATTTGCCTTTCGCAGGGTCTGTAAAAAAAAAAAAAAAAAAAAAAAAGTGCATTTGAGCTGCTCCATTTCAATCAATCATCTTAGCACACATCCACTTTTACTGGGATTTAAGAGGTATGCTCCATTCTTCATGAGTCACGAGAGTAGTGACCTCCAACAAAAGACAGAGAAGACAGATAAGGGCTGAAAAGTAAGATCTGTGAGAGCTCATCTATCAGAGTCCTTAATTGTTTAAAATGGCATTTGCTTTTGGGTAGCAGTTATGGCATACTTATGTCCTTGTGTAATATCATGTCTACTGTTCTTGCAGTAATACTGATTACACACTTATCCTTCTTTTTGAATGTTTATGTTTTAGAGTTATTGCATAGAATATCATTTTGTTTTCTGTTCTGGTTCTCCTAAGGTTGTTATATATTACTTACTTCTATTCCAAGTCCTCCCATTCACTTATCAGTTTCACTAATATTTTATTTACTTCCTTCTTAAGGTCATTAATACAGACTGGTCAAAAGTGCAATCTCTGTGGCATAACAATACATTGTTTGGATGTATTGATAATTCAGAGGGTGGAGTATTAATGATTGGCTACTTAAGTAAATTATGAATCCTGTTTCTTCTATTCATGAGCTGGTATTTCATTCCAGTACGAATATATTATTATTTATGCAATAATAACAGTAGCTTTCACATGAGGAACTGCAAAGATTACAAATCCATTACTATTATCAACATGCTTCATAGACAAGGAAAGCAAAGCTCTGAGAATGAGCTAAATGTCAGTAAGATGGTGGAAGACTCATAAAGAAAACACAGGTCTTCTGCTTGTCAGCTTTTTGTTAACTTGGATTTTATTAAATGATTGAAGAGGTATGCTGGGGAAAAAGAAGCTGGCAGGTCAGAGTAGGCCTAGATATGGGGCCTACTTATTCCTGCCTCCTGAGGGGTACAGAAGTGTTCTGATCTGTTGGATTTATGGTGTCTGAAGACCTGACCCTATTTGACTGTTGACTGTGCCTTCTTGGCCACTGCTTAAAGAGTCTTGCTATGCAGTCATCCTCAAAGACCCTCTAACTTTCCAGTTCTACTCTTTTTCCTAGTAGATGATTGATTTTGGTCTTTTCTGGAAAATCAGCTCATCTATTATTTTTCTGGTGCTAGATATCATGCTTTTTATGGGCATAAGAGAAGCTGCATATGAAACCAGTGCAGTAAGAATTGACTTCTTTGCTAAAAATTTGAAAGTCACTTCATGTCTTCTGGTTATGAGTATCATTTAGATTATCCAAATCTAGACTTTCCTGTTGCTTTTACAGGGCAGAAGTCAGAATTATACATGATATCTTTTTTTGCTCTCATTGGTAGTGATAAAGGAGTCATCAAGAGAGTCTTGCAATGGTCTCAACACTTACAGAATCTGTAGACCAGCACATTTCAACAGAAGCATCATGAGAAACTGAATATTTCAGTGATAACAATTAATCTCAATATTTTATAGATCTCCCAGACTTCTAAATACACCATACAGGAATCTATCCACTGCTCCATGTGATTGAGACAATGAGGAAAAGAGGCTTAGCTCACATTATTTATAGAGGTGCCTCTTCATAGGATGTGGGAAAGCTCAAGAGAGCAGTTCAACCACTTACTTTTTAGAATTGTGAGCTGAAGATAATAGGAGTCACCTGGATTGGTGAAACAGTAGAAACAAGCCTGTATCTTATTTTCTGTGCAAGGTTCTACAATCTGACAATGAGGGAACAAACACAAGTTGTACTGTATTTCTCTTCTATTTTAAACATAGAAACAAGAAGTGTCTGATACCATAGCCATATGTCATATTACAGCTATAATGGTGATTGCTGTTTAGATGTCTGTTACACCTCTTTTGAAAGGTATGTGTTAAAAGAACTGATGAACATTATTGCGTTATGGCCACCTACTCTTTGAGATATTCTTAATAACAGTGAACAATGGTAACATGTTGTAATAACTTTAGGCCTCGATCCGGCATCATGAAGTGCATCTTTCACTCATGTACATTCTTAAATTTACTACTATTAGCTGCCCAATTAAAATCAGTTATATTTGATTATATTTTTCTAAAATATTTTCCCCCAAACCTAACAATAGCAAAGTCTCAAGTCAGTCAGTTCTGAAGAAAGAAGTGAAGAATAGATATTCAACAAACCAAAGTCTCATGGACTAAATTCCTAAACTCAAAGGCATTCACAGATGATGTTCCTTTCCCCCTTGCCCCTTATTTTCATAAAAGAGTGAATTACAGTCTCTTGGGAATGTCTAAGGGAGAGGTATAAGTATATCTGAGTTTCTCTAGCTGAGTTTAAGCTAGTCACATAGAAACCAAATGCAGTCCAATGGCTGTACAGAGTTATGGTAGGCACAACACATATGTGGTGCGTCTCAGGCAGGTTTCAGAAGACAATTCTATTACAATTATATTATTTCTCACCTGGATCTGGTCCGTGTCCAATTGGATGAGAATATGGGCAGAAAAGAATGAGCTGGCTTATAGCTATCTGATTAAACATGCCCTTAACTGACCACTACTGCCAAGGCTTTAATCACAGACAGAAGTAGTGACTAAGTAGTCAGTATTATATAGAGTTTTATAGGTCAAAACTTGCATTTCAAATTCACTAGGAAAACAGTGAAAAATCAGGAAAATGATTAGCAGCCAGTGTAACAAATCTGATATACTTTAGCTAATATATACTCTATTAGCTGAAATTTTCTAAGATTTCCAAGAATGGATTTATATAAAATGTACTGCAGTAAACAGGGCAACTGTACAGATAGCTGCTAAAGATGAGCATTTAAAAGGGAAAGATGCATGTTTCTCAACAGATATATATATATATATAACGTTCTCCTCTGTTCTTGTTACATGAACATCCAACAAAACCTAGGGATCCAGCATGGCCCACAGTTGCGAACCTGCACAACAGACTGTTCACATGATTTCTCAACTCTGTTCTTTTCTAGTTATTTCCAGCCCACAAGCATCTGTAACTCAGTTTGGCCATATATGAAGTAAGCTGCTGAACAGCACCAGCTGGATCTGATGAAATAGGTATGTGCAGCTGGACATTATCCTCCTACTGAAGGTACCACAACTCACATCTCATCTCTCATTTCCTGTGTGGCCTCATATGAACATTGTATTGGACAGAGAACAGAACAAAACACAGGAGAACTCCACTTGAAAAGTCATCCACAGCAGATTAGTAATTATCCAGTATGTAGATGAGCAATCACCTAATATTTGTTGTACTCAATGCCAACCTGTAGAGGCTGACATCATAATAGATCTACTGTTATCAGTGTTTGAAGTGAGTATATATAATAATATACTTTTCCTCAAAGACTGCTGCAACTAGTGAGTTCCAAAGAAATGCTCAAATGAGAAAGTCCTAAAAGCACTTAATTGTTATCAGGATCTCTGGGGTTGATTCCTAGATCTGTTACAGGTATCCTGTACAACTTAAGGTATGTCACTCACTGCCCCATGCCTTAATTTTCCAATATAAAATGTGCATAATACTTCTTAATCTTACATAGGTGTTGAAAGCAAAATTCTCAGATTTTTTCAAGGTGTTCTGATGAAATGGAAATGCACAGAAAAGCATCCAAAAAAAGAGAAGGCACTGACAGGATGAAATTTGGTGTTTGGCCTGTGTAGCAATTCATCATGGAGATATACAGGCAGCTTTCTTTCCTAGGGGACTGAGTTAAAATCTAGAAAGTGAGCAGAGAGCTGAATTAAAGCCATTCAACTTTTAACTTAAAAACAAAATACAGATGATTCAAGAAGAAAGCACATTCATGAAGGCAGAAGGCCAGTAACAAATTACGTTTGGCGATACTGCAGAGGATAGGATAATGAGAAATTGCATTGCTTGTGGAAGCAGACAGCTGATGAAGAATTTACCTTACCTGATTTTAGCTGACTGCGAGTTAGGTATATAGACTACGATAGCTGCTGACATTCTCTCAACAGTCAACGGGGAGGAAGAAAGATACCTCCAGAGGGTCATTTACCTCATCTGCAGATGGGAGGGATGTAGAATAAGATATTCCTCTGTGCTGGCCGCAAAGGGAACTTGGATAACTAGCTTAGACTGGATATCTACCTTTTAGATAGCTCAGATTAGGTGAAATTAACCCTACCCTTCTGGTTTTGATCTGATTTTTTAATAGTAGCTAGAAGTTTAATGCTGGCAACTATTTCCAATATTAAAAGAAACTTGCTTAACTGTAATAATGAACAATCAGACATTGCATCACCACATGAGTAAAGCTGTGTCCCAAATTTTTTTATTATAGCAAAATAATTAACCCAGTCTTCCACATAGCTCTCTCTGGTGCAACTGTCAGTTATTTTTTGGCAAACAGCAGAGTTTTATATGCAGATTAAGCAACTCTTGTTCAATAGATTTTGAATATTTTTTGAGATCAGTTTAGTTATCAAAGGAGAAAGAGAAGAAGAAAGAAAGGAAAAAGGCGAAGTGGGAGAACAAGAAATGTATAGATTTACATAAGGGGTAAGAAGATTTATCAGAAATGATTCCTCCAGTTCCCTAAGAAGCAGGTGTTGTGACAGGAGCAAACAAATCTGAAAGAAACAAACTTTGTAAGATAAGACTATCAAATGCCAAGAGATAGAGAATGTTGATCATTTCTTGAACACCAAGGATGTCTCTCCAGAGACTTGTGGCTTCAGAGTTCAAGGTGGAAAGGACCATTAGATTATCTAGCCTGATCTCTTCTTAACACAGCTTAGAAAATTTCATGTAGTAGCTCCACTACTGATGAGCTGTGTACTGTAAGATGTGCTTAAATAGAGTATATTTTACTATAAATCTTCATTTGAAGATGTCAAAAGCTGGAATATATATGCACTTCTTTCCTAGTTGGCTTCAGTGGTTAACCACCTTGATTTAACCACCTCATTTGACTTTGGCTTGAACTCTCTCTGCTGTTCACTCTTGTTGCTTCACCATCTAGATTAAAAAGACTGTTAACCCTTGGTATTTGCTCCCTATGAAAATACTTAAACTTTTAAGTCATGATATCCCTTAATGTTCATTTTGATAAAATTCACTAGTTTTTTATTTACGAATAAGGCATTTTTTCTACTACTTACATAACTATTGTGACTTCTCCAGATACTGCTTTCTTCAATCCCCTTTTTAAACTGTGGTGATCAAAATTTGATACACGTTCCAGAATCAACTCACTAAGGATATGAACAGATAGGAAATCACTTTTCTACTCCTATTGGTACTCCTATTTTCTACTCCACGCTAATGCACTAAACAATCATTCTAAGCATTGCACTGGAACAACATGGAGAGTTATTCACCCACCGTGCTACTTATGTATTCTTTCCAAGTCAGTACTTTTGCCCAAACAGTAGGTACAGTCTATCTCCATTTTGTCTGGTTGTATGATTTTGTATTTGGTTGCATTAAAACCCAGTGCATCCAATTTGTCAATAGACTCAGATCACAATGCTTGTTGGTCCTATGCTCAGGATCTATCAATAGATCAATCTGTCATGAAGTGGTGTTTAGCTGCTGATGCCGCCAGGCCCGGAACAGACACTGATATAGTGATACCAGAAGTCTTGATCCATCTGTCCAGGTGCTCCCTTGCTGGTCCCTGCCCCACCACCACGCCAGGCCTTCCTGATGGCAGGAGCAGGCCGAGGCTTGGGGTACAGTCAGAGCCACCAGTCTGGTTTATTTTTCTGCTCCAGCTGCGAAGATGAATGTAGGGCTGCCTGACATGAACTTCCAGACAGCACTGGTGACATTATTTGCACATCTTATCATCCCTTTTCACATCTTTGCTCTTTTTCACACCCTTGTGCCTCCCTTTCTCCATCCCAGTCTCCTCCCTAATAAACAACCTGCCCATAACTCTTTTTTTCCCCACTGGTCCCAGTTTTGCTAAATCTGTTCTCAAATGGTGGTATTTCTAGTACCACTACCTTTATTTGTGAGGAAACTTAGATGTAGATAAATAAGTGACAGGATTTAGTGCAGGATTCTGTTAAAACTTTTAAGAGAGGTACAAAACCCTGTAGTACAAGCATTCAAGCAAGAAACTGAAGATTATTTTCTAACACCAGTCACAAGGCATGCATTAGATCTGTGAATGAACAAATGCCATGGGACAACATGCACTGATATAAATAACTATTATTCTCTTTTCCTCTTCTAACGAATTACACAAAGCTCAAAGCAGTCAATAAAGACAAACAAGTAATATGTCATGCAAACATAACAACTAGGAGCAGCAGAAATATTAGACATCTGGTCATTATTCCTGCTGCTGAAAATCATAGTGTAACATTTGCTGCTTACTCTTCTCAGAACAACTTCTCAGTTGCTGAGGTGACTCTACCATCTAGAATATTTGTTTGCCTCTCTCATGGACATCTGTATGTTGTAGCAGTGCACCAGCAGTCAGGAACAGTCCAGACACTTTCAATAGATGGAGTTCATAAAATACTCTTCAGAGCTTTCTCCAAACACACTTTTAACCAAATTGGCTGCACTGAACGTCTGTCATTGGTTGTAGTCAGTAAGCCACCATCTCTGTTCTTTTAGATCAGTGCTTTGTATCAGAGGCATCAGACCTTGAATACCAACTCAAGAGACTAGGTTGGCTGCTGTCAAATTTCCAAGTAGAAGAAGAAAAACTTTCTCTTACGTCCATTTCAGAACACATGCTAGTGTGGTATAAAGATTTTATCAACATTTGAAAAATCCTTCATGACCCACTTGTGCCTGGGCCACACTTGGATTTGCAGTATCATTGTCCAAAAATATGCAAAATCTTACCATACAATTAGGGATTGAAACTAATGAAACAAGATTTCCTTGATGGCAACTCATCGCAGAGGACTGAATTTTCTTTCCCTTTGTTTGTCATCCATCTCTTTCCTCGTGTCCTCCTTGTTTGTGTGATTCATACATCACTTTTCTCATTCAAATTGGAATCACCTTTAGGTGGAAATTTCAATTGGTATATGTCTTAAATTCCCTAGACGTCTACGACATAACATGCATATATGTTTATAAGTAAGTAAAAGATGGTTCTAGCAGCAATTCAAACACCATACACAATTTATATTGCAACGAGGAATAGTAAATGGAAGCTCCTTTGTTTTTGCTACAGGCATTACAGTCTTTCTTTCTCTAACCTTTTTCTCTCTTTGCTGTTTTTTTCCCCCCCAGACTTCTACCCCATTTTCTTTCTGCTTTTTTATTTTTCTAGGATTTTACCTGGTACCCTTATTTCTTGTCACAGCTACAGAAACTAAATAACTGCCCCTACAGCATTGCTCACAAGAATAATCCAGCACTCTTCACCTCCTTTGACCTAATCAAAACTCCTACTAATCGAATAATCTATGACTACGCACTTACGAAAAGACAGATGCAGACTGGATGCATGTGACTTGTGCTGCATCTTTAAATTATCACTAGATTCAGATTCTGGTGGAACATGAGACCTCTAACACAACAACAAAACCATCAAAATAAACAAAAACATGTAGATGCAAGGAGGAGTAAGGCAACGTAGAAAAGACATCAACTTACTTAATCTTAGCTTGCTAAAAGTTAGAATTAATTCCTTTATACTCAGCGGAGAAAGAGAAGCACCTCCATGGAATGATACACATTCTAAAATGGGTCTTTGGACTGAATTTCCCTCTTGAGGTGCCTATCACCTTCCCTTGACTGTACAGTGAGCTTAGATGAGATACTTAAGTTTTAGATTAATAAAGAATGGTAAGATAAACTTAAGTAAATATTAATATATCATGTCTCATGTCTATGGAAAACTAATGGTAAGCAGTAAGTTATTAAATTAATAAAGCATATACAGAGAATAGGTCTCACAAAATTTGGTTTAGAAAGTGTGTCAACAATCTTGAAAATATTATAAACATCAGAAGAACCATACCAGCTAGAAAAAATACACTAATTAAGAAGTACAATCAAAAGGTAAATACAGAGAAGCTGAAGTACTCTATTTAGTACATTTGTATCACTATAATCCAGCTCCAAGAAGAAAGGGACAGCTCAGATAAACAGCTGCTTTTAGCAGCCTTGGGCATACTGGAGATACTGGAACAGTTTACAAAGAATCTGTTAAAAAAAATAAATGTAAAGGAAAGATGTAATCTTAAGGATCTGGTCAGGATACATAGCCCAGCCACACTGTTACAGCTAAATGAAGCTTCAAAAAATAACCCAAGCACCTGCTTGAAAAGGAAAATATTTTCAGGTATATTTTAAGTCTGTAATACCTTGTTTCTGTGCTCTGAACTTTGTAACCATGAGCTCAAACCGGAGAGGTCACACTTCTCTTCCTCTCCTTGTGGGAATTAGGAATTAATAAGGATTGGAGCCAGGCCAACGGGTGACGAGGAGGTGAATGAGCCGCTGCCGCTGCCGCCCGAGACCAGCGCTCGGGCAGAGGCTGCCCGCGCCGGGCAAGAGAGGCCTGCGGCGAGCCGTGCCCACGCCGCGCGGGGAGAAACCCGTCACGCTCCAGCCGGACAACGAGGCGCCCTCGTCGGCCTGCAGCAGCAGCGCAGGCAGCATCCCCCCCCTAGCTCTCGGCCGAGAGCCGTCGGGGCAGCTAACGGCGCCCGCGGCGCGCGACACACCCCCACCCCAGCGGAGCGCGCGGCCTCCCAACGCGCCTGCGCAGAAGCGCCTCCCCCCCACTCCGAGGCAGGGGCGAAGGGACCAACGCCTGGCGCAGCAGGCGCGAGCAGCCCCGCCCCAGCAAGGGGGCCGTCACGAGGCGGCAAAAGCGGGAGAGAAGAGAGGCTCGGCTGCCGCGGATTCCGCCGCGGCGGCACGCCTCCAATAGAAAGGCGAGCTCCACTTTTTTTTTTTGCCTGGCCAATCAACGCTCGCTCCCTCACCCGTCCCGCGAGCTGTTCCGACCAATGGGAAAGGGGCTCTTTGGGCGTCGGTGATATTCAAACAGAGAGCGGCGCGCGCCGGTGCCTGGCCGGAGCCTCTCCCCGGCCCTGAGGCGGGCGGCGGTGAGTGCGGCCTCTCGCCGGGCAGGGCCGGGCGCGAGGGGTCCCGGGGCCGCTTCTCTCGTGGGGAGCCGCGCCGGTGGCCCGAGGGCGGCCTTGGCGTTGCGGCGGGGCCCGCGGGCCGCGTGAGGCGGTTGGCGCCGGCCTCGGCTGCCGCCGGCCCCGCCCTCGGCTGCCGCTGCCCCGCGCCTCGGGCCCGCTCCGGGCAGGGGTGGGGGCGCGGCGCCACCGCTGTGCGGGGCCGCGACAGGGTCCTCGGCTCCCCTGGCCCTGCGAGGTCGGTGTGCGCCGGGGAGCGGCGAGGCTTTGTCAGGTTGTGGCCTGCACGGGTGGCAGCGTTGCTGGCAGCCTTTGCTCCGCTGCTAGCGTAGCCGCGTGGGGAAGGTTTTGGCTGGAGGTCAAAAAAGCACAGGTGAATGTGGTAATGCCTGTAGCTGGGTGCTGTGATGTTTAGGAAACTGGTCCCAGGAGGAACCTAGGAGCGGTTGAAAGGCTTTGTTTCAGGTTGTAGCAATTCCCTGGATGATGTTTAATTGTTCTCTAGTTTAATAGGAAATACATAAAATAAAGCTGTAAGACATCTGGCATAGTCCTTTTCCTGCCTCACTCACCACCTTTTTTTTTTTTTTCCCCCCCTCCCACCACCTTTCTCCCTCGGAGGTGATATTCTTTCTATCTAGAACTGGTGAATGATTTTGTGGGTTTATTTGTTCTTATATTTGGAATCTTCCAAAATCAAATGAAAAGCAAGTTTTGGATAACACAGCTGGCTGTAGACTTGACAAGTTCTAATCTGGTGAGCATTTCAGTCCAGTGTTTAAGTTATGTTCAGCCAGGGTGAAGAAGAACACTTTCCAGAAATAGACATAAAGCAGAATTGCTCTTGATATTCATGTAAACTGTTTCAGCAATAGAAAGGTGCATGTGGGTGCACAGAGGGGAAAAGGACAGAGGGCTCTTTGAAATGTGCACCTGCCCAGCTCTGGCTAGTGCAAATGCTGCTGCTAGACCTCTTCCTAAAATGATATCCTAAATTAAAACTGTTCTCAGTTATGTCTCTAGTGTCACTGCTTGGCTATGTCCTTAAGCCTTCTATACTTAGAATTCTGACTTGACAGTGTTGCATGCTGCTTTCACTGTTTTTATGCTACAGTATCTTATCTGGTTTTTTTGCTCTTGACTGTTTCCTTGATTCATTTCCTTTTGTATCTGAGTCCTTTTTTTAGCTGAAACTAAAATTCCTATTTTCCCCATTTTTATTGATAGCTAATGATGTTGTCATCATTTTCTGAAGGTTAGTTGTTGTTGTTTCCATATAAGCAAACCCTGATTTAGAGTTTAGGACTTGCAATAAATAAATAAATTCTAAGCCTAGTTTCAAAAGAGATTTCAGAGAGGTTTCAAAACCATCAAGTCTCTGTATGTTTGGGGAGAATAATAGCTGGGTAAAGGACAGAGACTTCTACTACTGGCTGTACTGTGAACAGGTTAGAAGCAAGTTATCTAGCCTATGTGGTGGGAGCTAGGTAGTTACTTATCATGTAACCTGTTAGTCTTGTAGTCAGGGTGTTGCACAGGATGTAAAAGGGAGCCAAATTTGGTGACAACTGGAGTGCTTTTGCCACTGATCTGAATTCAGATTTTGGTAACTCTATTCATGGAACAACTTAGATTGACACTTTCAAGGCATGGCATTTTTTTAAATATCTGTCCAAGGTAACAGAAGGTCTCAATTTGTTTCATATTTCTACCACTACAATCTGCTCTTCAAACTTTAACCTAAGAATTTGCTGCTTTTAACAAGCAGGTTTGCTGCTTTCATGACTTTCCTTAAGCGTAGGAAAAAAACCTTAGAAGTTTCGAGTGGTATCTGTTCTTTCAAACTGGTAATAAAAATTAGATTTTGCTGTGACATCTGCGGAACACAAACTGATAACTAGATAAATGACAGACAGTGCCATGTGTCTCTGAAGACAGCCATGTGTTATCTCATGCTTCCATTCTTATTTGGCTTGAACCACGATGGCAAGGTTTTTGAGGGCAGGAACTTTTATACACAGTCAAATGACTGTGCAATAGTTCCTAACATTCAGGAAGGGTCTATAGCAGTACTACAGTGTGTTTAAGCAATGTTGATGTGTTTACAAATAACTGCACTTGGAAGGGATTAGGGATAGCTGTGCTTCTTGTAATTCTCAGCACTTTCTGTATTACCAGCTAGCATGTGCATGTTTTGCTCAAATGCTGAGTACTATTGAAATACTGAAGTGAATACATGAACAGAATAATTCAAATGCTGTACAAGTTCAAGGCTACAGTCAGTTTTCCTGTCTTGTTTATGTGCGATCTTTATGCACAGGGAAAAAAGGACGTCTTAAACATGGGGGAAGAAGGGGAAAGTGCCAAAAATATACATATGGGTAAAGCTTCTGATGGGGAGGAATATGTGGCATTTTATTCCTTCTGCACAGAGTAGAGGAGCTGAGTCCATAAGATATGGTCCCTTGACGTTAGCAGGCATTTTAATTAGACCATAAATATAGCTAGAAACATGTTTAAGATAACAGCTGTACCCACAGTAGTCTGAGGATATAAGGAAAATATGGGTAATAGAATAACACAAATGTTTTCCTCCTCAGTCAGCTTAATAAAAAATAATACATGCACTCTTTTAAGCACTTACTGAAAGTTTTTGCTGCCTTCTACAACTGTTGGTTTCTTTGGAGAAACAGGTATAGGTCAGTATTTCAGTAGATTACTGGGTACACCTTTATGTTCAGTAATTAAAACATGTTTTTGGTCTTTCTCAAAGTTTGTATTTGATGGAAAAACTATATTCATCTTCATATCATCTCAGAAATAAAGTTTTTGTTAAAACACATCAATAAAACTATTCCAAATTAGTAACTGAACAGCACCAAAAAAGCACAAAAACTACTTTTGGAATAAGAGCAAGCACTTCCAAATGTGTCTGCTGGTTATGATCAAGAACAGAGATCTCTATATCCAACACCCATCCTTTATGACTTGGGTCTCAGACCATTGCAAAAAAGAGGGAGAAAAGATACAAGAGCACTCCGGAAAATACTGCTTAAGATCACTTCAAAACCACAGAGGCTGGCGTATCCCCAAAACACACAGGAAAATACGCAGTTATAAGACATCGTATTTGTTTATAGAGTTATTGAGTGCAAAATACACTAAGAGCACAATCATCTATGTATTTTCATGATTTGCAACTAATTTTTCTACTCATGCCAGAGTTCAACCTTAAGCAAGTATTCCATCTCATTTTGGTTTACACAGCTTGTCTCAGGATAGCCTGATAGCCTATGGTAATTCTTCTCTATGCACTTGGGGGAGGAATAGGTATAAAGGAAGTTCCAAGCAAACACTGAAATTGGATTTCATTCTTGAAGAAAAATGAGGGGATGGTTCTTGTTTTAGTCTCATCTCGGTGAAACTAAGACTGTTTTTCAGGTAGCACTGATTTAGCATGTGATCTCTAGCTTTTATAATTCTTTCTGTATAGGCCTTGGCATTTAGGGCATGCTTGCTTCTACTTTTCATAGACACATGAGAATAATTTTTTCATAGAGAAGGAAGGAACCATTTTCAGAACTTGGTCCTCTTTTTGCTTTTCTGCAAAGATATCATAAAGTTCATGCCTTTAACAAATCTTTATCTGGTGAAATGTTAAAGTGATCAGAGCTGTTGATAGTGGTAATGTAGATGGTGTTTTTCCAGACTGCCTTTTGGGTTATACAGAGAGAAACAATGTTTTGAACCTACTGGAAAATGTAAATCTCTCTGTATAGACTAGAGTGGACTTTATATTCTTAATAGGCCATTCCTAATACAGGAAGGATATGAAATATGCCTATTTTGGCTATATAATCAATCTCATGTAAATATGATAATCTGCTAGGTTATGGTCTCTGCTGTATGTCCAGGTTTTTACTGGGTGATAGCTAAGAGTCTGCTGCTTTCAAGGAAGTGCAAACTTACTTTGAATAGTGCTCTACAAATTATTGGTGAAGGTTGATGAAAATGACAGTAGGTTGTTTTTAGACAGTGGAATTAGATGTGGATGAACTTGCTTTCTCTTTCAATTACATCACAATCAATAATTGATCTAAAATAGTTTTAATCTCCATGGCCCTTCAAGCAAATTTTCACTAACTTGTTATACCTGAATACAAAAAGATCAAAGACTGACTTTCCACTGTCTAAAAATAGACTTAGTCTGTCTTTGAACTCATTTAATCTGTCCACAGTATACTGGTTTTCCATTTTTGGGCCCAGCTTCACAGTAATCAGCAAATCAAATCCCCTGGATATGCATTTATTTCACTACTATTTTTAATAGACTTTTGAGGAATTAAAATGATCCTGTTCATTAGATGTATGGAACATTTATTAATCTGGGAAAAGTTGTGAGCAGTGGGGTTCATGAAAATGGAAGAGATTTGTGTTGCAGGCACACAGAAATCATAAAAATTCTCTGTTTATCTTCAATTTATTTTAGCATATTTGCTCTGCACAGCTTGCCTAGATTCTGTTTCTCAGCTGTATCCAGATATTATATTTCTGTTGCTAGTAAACTGATATCGCATTGAGGATGTGGCACTATTTCTTAAAAGATCTTTAAATCATCCATATCCTTTTACAATCTAAAGAAATAGGTGTTGCTTGGCTTTGACAATACCCCTTTGAACTAATGAGTGTGTGAATTGTTTTCATTTGCTCACTGTGAAAACTGCCATTACCTGTGGTAAGGAGCTTAGGTTAACATTGTGTGCTGAACTTTTAGGTGGAATAATATAATCCATGGTAATGGAATCAAAGCTATGGTTGGCCTCTACGGATAAATACATGCGGAACGCTTCCATTTTGAGGTATTTCCCCCTTGTGATTTGCCTTTAGCAACTTGTGGAGGAATAGGGACTCTGAAGTGGAAGAGAGGATTAATTTTATGTGGAAGATAAAAACTGAGGACCTTTTTTCTTTGCCTTTTCTCCTGAAGTTGTTGGAATTTGGAAAGCTCTTGTCTTCTTTTGTAGTCTGAAGCTGTGACTACTTGCTGCATCCTGAGGATATGCCACCTGTTAAAGCAGTCGGGGAATCTGCTGGAAAGAAGGGACTGATGGGGTAAGCCTGGACTAAATGGAGAAGATGCAGAAGTTGGTTTGGTTTTGGTTGTACATATCTCACTATAACACAGGAAGTAACTAAATCCCTGTAATAACCTGTCAAATTTGCATATACAGTAAGGAACAGGGATATTTGTGTTAATGGTTTTTAGAATATCAATGGATGGTTGTGATGGGGAGGGGGCTGTAAGCTGGGAAGGCAGCTGAAGCTTGAAAATACCGAATAAGAGGAAAAAAAGCTAGTCTTCTCAAAAGTGCATGCCTTTACTGCATCTTTTAACTGTTTAGCACATTTGTGTATTCTTCCACTGGCTCCGTGGGGGGAAAAAAGTTCTAAATTTTCTGTCTCCCCAATAGCAATTTCACGGCAGCAGTGGGTTTCAGTATTTATTCATTGGTGGAGTCCTTAAAAGTTTTCTAATGAAGTGTGGATAATTATATTTTCAGTATATTTTAATTTGCTATGTCTTTGCTATTCTGTGGTGATCTGAAAGTCAGTAGACCCTCACAGTCAACAGATCAGTCTGAGTACCACTGCACTGCAATATGTTAATTCAGGCTTGAGGGTGAGGGGCATGCATAACACTTCTGACCTTTACTTAGCCATGTTATCAACTGCAAACCTAGATTTAAATTACCATTTTAAAAAATGATTGCAAATATCTACATATAGGACTTAATTGCTAAGCTGCTGTTATAAAATGGGGGGGAAAAAAAACAAAATTGTACTCTTACAGAATATCAAGTTCTGTGAAATTCAGACTTGTACCTTAACTTTGTAGTTTTTATGTATTCCCCTATGTTCTTCCTCTCCTCTTTCAGTGCACTGTAACAAACCTGCATGCTCTCTGCCTTGAATTGTACTTAGGCAAGAGCTTGCAAGCTCTTACTTTAGTTAGCTTGTTCTTTAGAAAGAATCCTGCTTCTGCTGGACTCTTCCTTTCACCCATAACAATGCCTTTTCACGCTTTTTTTCCTATTACACTTGCAAGGTTATGATTATCTGTCATGGTGGTGAGAAGATTCCTTTGCCCTCTTGCTGATACAAACTATGCAAAACAGTGCTTTAGAGGCATACTGCATCTTTTAAGGTGTAGATTTGTTTTTCTTACTGTGATATTTATCATATTTATGTCTCAAACTTTTTTCAGGCAGAGATAAATAGCTCATCCCTATCTCTTCACAGCCTTAATTCTGCTAAGGCCCATTTGGAATTCTTCAGTGTTCAGTTCAGCTAATGTATAAATGCAGAAGTAGGTCTCTGTTATTTCCTTATCTTCACTGCTAAGCACAAGAGATCAGAGGTAAGGATTTGCAGATATTTATGACTTTGTGTTGGAGGAGTTTGTTGAACACAATTAGCTGGAAGTCAGCAATGTCAGTGGTAATGAAGCTTTATAATTTAATTTTCAGATTTTAATTGCGGTGATCTAACTTAATTTAGCAGATTTAACTGCAGTGGTTTATTTTGCAAGGTCTTATATGTCAAATGTAGGCATACAGAGACAGATTCTTTGATGCCTTCTATCCTGTATGTGATTTCATGTGTGTTAAAAATTGTATACCTGTTTTGAAAACTTGCATGTTTACATTCTCCAATTGTTTCCAGATAAAATGGAAGCAATGTGTAGTTGTGTCCTTATTTTCCTCTTCTACTAATGCCAAAAGAGGTATTATCTACGTGATGATTACAAAACATCATCTTTGCTGAAACTATAATAGTTGTTTTTAAACTTCTTTTTTAACAGCACAAAGCAAATGTGTGTAGAAAACATTTAAAAACTAAAACAATGAAAAGAGACCCAGTGGGTCATTAAGTTTAATATCCTTCTAGTACTTCCATAAATCCCATTCATAAACTTGCCAAGCTGCTTTTAAAAACTGGTTAGGTCTTTCTGTGGCAGAAAATGAGGCAAGTGTTAGTATGATATTTATACATAAAGATACTGCTCTTTGTACTTCGTAAGAAAAGGTTACATTCTGAAGTTCTTTATGTATACTTTAGTGTTTTGCTATGTGCTGGTGTTTTGAAAAGCCTTAGGATATGGATACTTTCTGTTTGGAGAAGACGCATAGTAGATGAGTTGATCAAATCTGGAGCTTCAGTTATAGCTATGGCAAACAACTTGTACTGAAATTATATAAAGATGCTATTTATGTAGTGCACCTCTTAGCAAAATAAATGATTTGTTTTGTTAGTAAACTGCTACCCGCACCTATCACATCCTTTGAAGAGGTAATATGGTTTATTCTTTGGAAATATACACAAGATCTTGCCCTTCTTAGAGAGAGACTGTAGAAAGGTGAAACATGCTTAACTTTGTCCTTGTAAGGTTCTCAATATTTTACTGTAAATGTTAAACATTTACACTGTTACTTTTGTAAGCCTTGAATTACCCCAGTTATGTGGGGATAGTTCTTAAAAGTTGACAACACAAATTGCTTTAGGGTTCTTCCAGCTCCTACACAGATTGTAAGACCTTGTGCAGATTATTTTTTTTCATCTGTGAGCTTTCTTTCTCTTCCTGTTAGTGTCTCCTGGCTAACCACCTTCTCCACCACCAGCTTTTGGTTTTGGTGTTGGATTGTATTCCCTGACAAAACGGGTATTCCAGCCAGGAATTAATACAAAAGTTGCATAATATTTATTATGGCAATGTAGTATGGTTACTTGTTACACCTTCCTTTCTGGTTCACCAGTATTCAGTGGTTTGTCTTTATTTGTGTAATAAAGACTGAATTCTTTGAGATAGAGATCTAGGCTGTAAAATTTTGCAACAGCAAAACTTAATGAGAACTATAAGAAGCAAGAGTTTCAAAATGTTTGATTTTAAATTCACAATGGTATAAATAAATGTACCATATGTTTTAATTAAGTGCTACTTTAAAGAAGGATAATATTAAAATCGAGGCAAATTCTACATAGATAGACTGAAAATTTTCAGGGTACAGTTCACTGTTCAACTGTGCATATAATATGTTAATACTGGGCCAATACCAGGGAAGGGTAATGCTAAAAGGTGAGTTTTAGGCAACTTTTACTGTCTTGAAATTTATTAGTTGTGCTATAACTTATATCTGTGATGAGACTGGAGAATTTTAACTGTTGTTAAAACTTGAAGTTTATGGTATCAAGTTTTCTTTCTATACCTGAAATGTTTAAGATGGGGTGGGAGGGGGAGAGACTGGACATCTTGGGTAGTCTAACCCACTCTTAACAGGTAACACCAAGTATAAAGGTCTCCTGCCTGCCTTTCCTTTCTTTTTTTTCCATATGATAAGGCAGTTGAGAAAGCAGGAGGAAAAAAAAAAACAAAAAAACACCCCAAAACAATATATCACCTTCCCGTTTATTTTCTGTAGAGGATTAACTTTCTGTTGATGTTTGTCCCTGAGCCAGGTAATCATAAGGTCTGGTAAATACCCATTCCATTGCTGGTTTGTTCAAGAGAAGTGGAAGGAGTATAAGGCTAGGAGTAGGACTACCTCTTCTTGTTAACCATCCAAATCAATGGATTTAGAATGTGGTTTGATAGCTGTTCAGGCAACATCCGCCCCCTCTGTATACTTTATTGAAACACTGGATATACGTTATTGGAAAGGGCTGTTATACAGCGTGGATTACAGTTTGGGCAGATCAGTTTAGTGCACCAACTCCTTTTGTTGTTCTAAGTTGGCTTCTGCTATGAAGTTTATTTGTATAACTAAGATGACAAAGTTTTACTAGAATATATATGTTATATAATTTGGTTTAATCTTAACTAATTTGCAAAATATACATGGGAAAGTGTTTTACATGCACTATCAATTAAAGGTAATTCCAGTTAAGGATCTGCTACAATGGAGTTCTTCAGGAACTTCACTAGTTTTTAACCTTGTGTCTGCAGATGGAGGAGGAGGATCTGAGTGAAAGAGGATTGCCACAAATCGCCTCAATCATGAGTAGAGTTAGAGATTTGAAAAACAAGTACAAAAATGAAGACAATGTCACAGATGAACTTACCTATACTAAATTATCAGCTGATACAACAGGTATGCATTTTTATCTCTATCACTTCTTTAACTGATCTTAACCTAGACTAAGGATGGAAGAACTGTTAACTGAAAGGGTTTAAGATATTTCAATATTATTCTTTTAGTATTTCTTTAGTATTAATCACCTCAAAATATGTCATCTCTCCTTGTTTTTTAGTAACTTTTCATTACTCCAATCTAGTACAAAAAAAAAATCACACCCACAAAACTAGTCTTTGTAGATTAAAGTTTACAAAAAGTGTTTTATGTTGCTTTTCATGTTTGCTGCAGTTTTAATCAAACCTTTTTGTTATTTTTCCATTAGATAACTCTGGAACTGTTAATCAAATAATGATGACGACAAATAATCCAGAAGACTGGCTGAGTTTCTTGCTTAGGCTAGAGAAGAAGGGAATTCCTCAGATGGATGTTACTCTACTGAATAGACTCATTGGTCGTTACAGTCAAGCGGTAACTGCATTACCTGCAGAAAAGCATAGTCAAGATGAGAGCTATGCTCGCATCCTTGTGAGATTTGCTGAGYTGAAAGCGTAAGTATACATTTTCATTTTTCAGTGTAAGAACTCTGACTTCTGAATTTTAATGATGGTGAAGATAGTTACTTTGCATTAGTGGTTTCCACAACATAAATGAGTGTTTTGACAGGTCATGTTGTTTTCATGTAGCATCTTTGAAATTCTGAGCAGGTCTGATGGCTAGTCAACCTACCTATTACTTTTGCAGTACTTACATTCTTCTTATGAACATGATTGTTGAGAACCATTTGAGTTAGATGTGTTAACATACATTTTTACCTGAATTGTATGTGTCAGGCATATGGGAAGCAGTGTGAGATGCTTCCCCCCCACCCCCCGTGCCCCTTACTTCAGCTTTATACATTAGCTCAAAAGAAGCTGCAGAGAACAGCATGGGTGAAATCTGATAGAGCTTTGATTTGGGGGAAATTTTAAACTGTGTATTAACCTGTGTACATTGCAAGTTATGATTATTTTCCTGTGGACTTCTACAACTGACTTGCCATAGCTGTGAGGTACACAACCTGCTATTATCCAGTCCATTTAGCCAAACTTCAGTGGTCTAAAAACTCCCTTGTCTAGTCTGCTTTCTCTCTTGGTGTAAAAACCTTCCAAGCTGTATTCAATAGCTGCCTTAGGGTGGGAAGAACATCTTGGAACATCATTCTAGACTTTCATGACTTAGGAGATTAGTTCTGACCTTTTATTGCTTTATCCAAATTTGAACACCAGGCTTGATCCTGCAGTATTGATATGATCTGCTTCTTTGCCTGTTCTGTCAGCTGAATGGATCTTTCTGCATCCTCTGTTTGCTTCCACTGTATGTCTGCAGTAATCTCTTGAATCTGCTGTTGGGAAATGGGCAGCAGTGAGTAGTGTCCTGTTTTGAATCCTTAGCATCTTGAAGAAAGATGTTTTTGTGTAAATGCTGGACTAAAACTTATCTTCCAGAAAGACCACCTGTATTTAGATAAAGATACTGAGAGATGGTGTTCTTGTTCAATGGTTAGTTGCTTTTCCTCTGAACAAAGGTTGTGTAACAAAAGCTTCTAGCTTGTAGTTTCTGTTTTGGATTAAACAGAATTGGAATTTGGATTTGGTGTTTGGAATTTCTTTACCAAAATGGTGCTTGGCTGCTTACTTTTACTGCCTTAATCACTTTACAACTCTTGGACCTCTTTCCACTTGATTTTTTTTTTTTTAATATATTTTTAAAAATACAAATGCCAGAACTGTGTGCCATATTCTGTGTATGGTATAGCAAAAAAACCCAGCCAAACAAAAAAACCCCCTGAAGGTACTGTCATTAGCTTGTTAATACTAGAATACATGAATATCATTCACCTTTTTAGTTGCAATGTCTCATTGGGATGATGTGTTTAGTTGCTTGACCACTACAGGTTTTAGGCAGACTACTCCCAAGAAGGTCTCTTTCTTTGCTTCATTGTTAAAAATGCACTGCCTTTACAGAATCAGAATGGTTGAGGTTGGAAGAGACCTCTGGAGATCATCTAGTCCAACCCCCCTGCTCAAGCAGGGTCACCTAGAGCACGTTGCACAGGATTGCATCCAGGCGGGTTTTGAATATCTCCAGAGAAGGAGACTCCACAACCTCTCTGGGCAACCTGTGCCAGTGCTCTGTCACCCTCACAGTGAAGAAGTTTTTCCTCATGTTCAGATGGAATTTCCTGTGTTTCGGTTTGTGCCCGTTGCCTCGCGTCCTGTTGCTGGGCACCACTGAAAAGAGTCTGGTCCCATCCTCTTGACACCCTCCCTTCAGATAYTTGTACACATTAATAAGATCCCTCTCAGTCTTCTCTTCTCCAGGCTAAACAGGCCCAGCTCTCTCAGCCTTTCCTCATAAGAGAGATGCTCCAGTCCCCTAATCATCTTCATAGCCCTCTGCTGGACTTCTCCAGTAGTGCCGTGTCTCTCTTTAGCTATACTAAAACATCCTCTGCTTTGGTAACCAGTATTACTGTAGAGTGCACCTAGCTCACTGGGTAACTCAGATCTGTTCTTTTCATTTTCTGCTTTGTATCTGTTAATCAACAAATGCTGTCAGTTATTTCCTGACTGCTAATGAAAACTATTTTAAAAAAAAGACAAACAACCTTCCCAACTGCTTAAAAAAAAAGTACCCACCAAAATCTGGCACAGCATCAATCCCAATGGAACCTAAATGGTAGTTCCCTGTTTGTAAACTATTTCAGAGATTAGCCAACTCTTACTCTGATTTATTATAAGCTATTGCTTTCTCAATCAGAATGGGTTGTAATATTAAGTCAAAGTAAATTATTTCTATGAATTATGTTTATGAACAAAACATGTAATCTCACCAGAATATGAAATTGGTTTTGTTTAAAGTCTGATCAGTCAAAAGGCAGTGTTGCTTGTCTATTTTTGGAGACTGACATTAAGATATTTGAGTGTTTGGGTCTTTTGTTTTTGATGTTCACTCATTGATAGCAATTTTATTGGCTTCTGAGACTTCCACAGCATTTCAAATTAATTTTCTCTGTTCCCGGCTGTCAGCTTGTCTAGTATCTGTTCTCTGCTCAGTTTTAGTTTCTGTTAAAGAAAATATTCTCACCTGTCTCATGGCTTACTAGGGTCCTTCTGATTTTTCAGCTACTGCAAGCAAGTAACTCTTTGATCCATAGGTGAGCTGGTTGTAGTGCCTCTGGTGGGGGAAGAAAGATGCTCTACAGAAGTGCTCCATTTGCTGTTCTTTCAAATCTTCCACATAACAGGAAGAGCAAGTCACGGCATCACAAACTTCTGAAGCAAGCAGTGACAATAATTTGAGATCTTAGTGTCTATTAGCATCAACACTGGGTTCTTTTCATCCATTCTTGGCACTGGGCATGTCTTGCCCTGGTTTGTTTTCCAGACAGTCTGACTGTGCCAAAACCTTTCTGCCCATTGTGGTTCTGCAGGTGCTTGAGGAACCCTTGAATGTACCCTGAAAAAGGCTAGGTGAACAGCCAACTGTATCTGTGAATGGTCATCCGCATTGCAGATTAACCATGCTAGGCCTGCCTTYGCCTAACTCTTCTGGCTGCTGCACAGTGCCACCAAGTGTGTAGCATAGTGTCCGTTGCTCACGTTAGGTCTTGCTCTGCTTATTGCTATCCAAGTGTCTCTCTCTCTTCCCCCCCCCCCCCCAAGAAAAAAGTTTTGATTTTTACAAGTGTGAAAGTGAATTTAATTCATGTGTTAGAGCTTAATTGTTCTGTCCTTGTCCTATTGTTCTGGATTAGCAAAAAGTTGAGTGTATTAAACTTGACTGGACTCTGGTAATACACCTAAGCCATTAATGAGACTTTTCTCATTCTTAATATAATTAAACTTTTTACTACAGAATTCTCTGGAAAGGGTCAGTTTGATATCTTTCAGTTATTAGGTATTTTTGAGACTCTTTGCTTATTTGCACTTTAGTAATGGTTCTAAGGAGGAGAAAAAATTTTGTTGGCTATAGATGAATTACTTTTCCAGAATTATCTGATGCCATTGCTAAGTACATGGAACTTGATCCTTGTTAGTCTGGCTTTTCATTCTGTAACTACTGGTATATTCTCTTTACAGTCTTCAAGATCCAGAGGAGGCACGTGACCAGTTTCATCTGGCCAGGCTAAACTGCAAGAAGTTTGCTTTTGTGCATGTGGCTTTTGCACAGTTTGAGCTATCACAAGGTGTGTAGAAAAACTTGTTTTGTGGGTGGTGTTCTGTGTTGTTTTAGTGTGGGTGTATTTTTTTTGTGGATGCTGCTCTGTCATGATTTTCTCATTTAATAGCTCCTTGAAATAGCTCATTTAATAGCTCCTTGAAAATGAAACATTTATTTTTTCTTTTGTGATTAAAATTTAAAGACAACATGTGCTTTCATTTTAATGAAAATATACACATGGTTTTTAGTGGCTTTTTCCCTCTTCAGAAATAATATTAAACCAAGCTGAAATCTGTCAGTGATTTCTTTTTTTTAAATGTGGTAGACCTTATACTGGCAGGTGTGGGTGAGATCCCTGGTGGGGTGAAAAATGATACTCAGGTTTGGGTGGTAATCTCCCTTTAGACACATGCATTTTGCTTGCGGAGGAAAAAATTCTTTGGCTGTTGGTAGACTGCTATGGAATATAACTCAGGAGCATAGCTGGTAATGAGACACTTAATCTGAGATATACCTTCATATTTGTGTTTTCAAGGTTTCTTAAGGGTGACCTAGTTTCATTTAAAAGGAAAGTCATGAAAAAACTTCTCTCAATTCTGGYTTCTTCCAAACAAGCAAATGTAGATTCTTGATTTGCTTTTTATTAAACCAAAATACACTGAACTGTAAATGTGGAATTTGGACCAAGTAAATTCCCCCCCCTTCTGCCATTCAGGGTCTTAAATAGCTGACAGCAGAATTTTAACCGATTCTTCTGTTCCCTGGTCTGTCATTGAATAGTCATGTTGGGAAAGTGGAGGTGAATAATATCTTCTGTTTCTTCAGTTTGGAGTAGAATTACTTGACAATATTATAGATGGCATGTTCCAGTCAACAAATTATGCTCCAATTAACTTAAAACAATAGGTCCTTAATACTTTAAACCAGTAGTCCATGGAGTTCCTTTTGGCTTATTATGCAACTTCTTTCCTGGCATGTGTAGGGAACATGGATCTAGTACTTGGTAGCAGGGATGTGCTACCTACCCATGAGCTGGTATTTGTGGGTGTCTGTCCTCCCCCCCCCCCCCCCCCCCAAAAATCTTTGTTCCATAGACGATTTGAGCAACATGGTCTCTGCCATCCTGTTATTCTCTTCCTCCCTTTAACAGCTTTTTCCCCTGGGAAGAAAAGCATGTTCCATTAGAACTCTTTTCTCCTTCTCTCAGAGAAGAAGCCTTGGTGGATAAATTTTGAGCTTTCTCTAAGCATGTTTATTATTATTATAGCTGACCATACAAGTATACTGCCTAGTATGGGGAATTCTGAAAGTTAACTGCATTAGGCAGTTTTATCTCCTTTAATTATCTGTTCTATGCTCTGGTTTCTGAATGCATCTTATTTCATTTTTATGCTTACTTTTCTTGTTTGTAGACAGGACCACTACCTGTGAAAATAGATTTACAGTCAAATGCATTTTTTTATTCTACTGTATTTTAGAATACAATTTAGATGCTCAGTGTGTCCCGTGACACAGAGACACTTTATTAAAATCAGTAAGTAGACATTCAGGGTTTTTTCTTCTAGCTTTTCCAGTTGTCCTGACCAGTAAGTCCATTTGCAAAGGAGCAGGAAGAGCTGTGGAAATCCCCCTCAGGAATACATACCACAAAGTAATTCATGGAGGAAGGATACTGAAAGCATCTGTTTCAGAGGATGTGGAGGAGAGAACAAAAATCTGCGTGTCTGACTTGAAATTTCAGAACAATTTTTCCTGTTTTAAATTTAGTCAGTTACCTGACCGGGGCTTGTTCTAAGGTCAGGTGGTTGTGCTGACCTTATGAACAGTAGTGAAAAAATGACTGCCAATAACTTGTCTTGTTAGCACTGAATGTTTATTAATAAAGGGTAATAAAAAAGTACTGTGATAATTAAGATACTGTCAAATACAGGGTAATAGGCATAAAACTCCTATTGTGTAATTGGAGTAAGGTGTAGAAGTGTTACTATTGATTACTAATGACTTAATCCATCCTTCTATCACAATCACCAGTGGATTTAATTATCCCCTAGCTATGGGATGTGTTCTTGCAACAGCTTTTTATTTGACAGCAAATAGCCAGCTTGAAATGAAATTTTAATCCCAAAGGAATAAAAGCCAATCATAACTGGTTTGTCTCCCATGTGTACTCTTGATTTATATCTGTTATCCCCGAGTTGATCTGTTTGACATTTGGTAATGTGTACAGAGCTATAGTGTCCCTCGTTGGTGCTTCAAAGGGGATTGGTGTAACGTGCTAGTTGTATATTGTTTCTTTTACTTTTCCCCTCGGTTCATGCAGCTTAGGCCAAAGGAAAGTGAGGGAGCAATGCTTTGTTACCTTCTTATCCAGGTCACTTCAGCAGTGCTTTGGCAAGTCTACTGATCTCTTCTGGATTAATCACTTTCCCTTTGCACTGGAAAGAAAAAGTTAAAAGGTTAAATTATACATTCACTTCCATGTTTTGAGCAAAACTCTTAGGTAAATCTCAAATCAAAATTCTGAAATTATGGTTGGCAAATTGAGATCAATCAAGATTGGCTTATAAACTGAATATTCATGACCTGAAAAAAGTGATACAATAAAGGTGTCATTTGTTTTTGTTTAAATGAGTAAAACTTAATTTAAATAGAATACTGTCTTCTCCTCACTCTTGGTGCACCTGGTGTGGTTTGCTTGAAACCAGATTTGCTATGAAGTGTTCAAAGCTTGTCACCATAAATAAAACTACTTTTGGGTATAGAGAATGTTATGCCTTGGCAGATCATTCAGGCTTTTTATGTGTAACTGAAGAGTAGTGACTGAAACTCATAGGTGCTTCTTGCTTTGCTTTTGTTCCTTGGTTCCCCATCTACTTATTTTCACGTAGATGTTTTAGTGCTGTACTCTTTTTAATAAATATTTTTATTCAGTAAGGCATGTAACACTAGGAGGACTGGTGGATTTTGAGTAGTAAGCCTTGAATGGTTCTTGCTGAACCATTGTGTGGTTATTATAGCCATAGGTAGGATCCTAGTTAAGGATTCTTGAAGAGAAATACTAAAGCTATGCACTTGCTCAGGTTTTTTTTGGTGGGGGAAGTATTTACCATACGGTTAAAAACCAAGTCATAATGAATGTGTGCAAGATAGAGGAGTATAAATGAAGCTACAGCCAGGTTTTGTCATTTTCTTGCTTCAGTGTCCAACTTCTCAGTTTTAATGTTCTTAATATAGCTTATTTAAGCATACATTCTTAAAATTTAACCTCCTCTAAATTTTAACTAGAGGCAAATTGGCATCTAACTTTAGTTGGAGTTTGGACTGGTGGAGATATCATGGACCTCACAACTATATTATTGTATAGTCTAGTAAGTATTTAATTATGTATGCATGGCATCTGTAAGAACAAAGTATTTTACATTTTGCTACTTTAGAAATAAGGAAGAAGGGGGAATTTGGGGCTTCAAGGTACAGTTGTTAATGTAATAGCTGTAACAAAATATTCTATCATTTTGTCCTGATGCCCTGTGGGGAAAAAAAAATCAAGAAAAAAAAAAAAACTTTGGTCTCAGTACACTTCTTTCCACTTTCTACTATGAAGTATCAAAGAGTTGAGAATTGACTCTGATACTTCATAGCAGAGTATGTGTACCTGTTCATATATGAAAACAAAATGCATGTTAAAGAATTCATTTAAAATACCTTACAGTTCTCTTGTATCTCTGTTTATGGTGTTTAGTAATGTGTAGAGCTGCAGTAAAACAATATCCTTCCTTTTTCATTCCTCCCAACTGTAGTGCTTTCTGGACTGGTGATGTCTGGTTTTAACTTCAACTGCTTTTAACTTTGATTCCTAGTTAAATGAATTAAAGATGATTTATAATGCATATGTATTAAGTTTTGTATCTGGTCAGATCTAAAAAAAAAAAAAAAAATTAAAA
The DNA here is from genome assembly GCF_003343035.1 of Apteryx rowi. Taxonomy (NCBI): domain Eukaryota; kingdom Metazoa; phylum Chordata; class Aves; order Apterygiformes; family Apterygidae; genus Apteryx; species Apteryx rowi. The sequence goes on along the minus strand of NW_020451114.1, from coordinate 179,615 downwards.
TAAATATTTGCAGTTATAAACTGTAGTTTCTTAGCTTGTAAACACTGTCTGGCACATTCATGGGAACCAGTGGAAGTTAGGGGTCAGATCTAAAAAAAAAAAAAAAAAAAGTCCATAAACCTTTTCTTTCTTTGCTGATACTTCGGGAAAAACTAATTTTAGAATTTGTGGTATGTTTCCATTTGGTTCCTGTAATACAAACTAAACAAATGCTGAGAACGAAGTGATATGAATTCATAAAGTATATTTTATGACTTGCTGCTCAATCTCTTATGAAAAATTGGCTTATGTACTCATGTCTTGCTAGTTCCAGGTAGTATCCCTGAAATAGATGTATGTCTAAATGGGGACAGTACATAATAAACAATGGTTGCAGAGAATGATGCAAAGTGAATATAAAGCATGAATATAAGCATGTTTTTAAAATAAAAACATGTTGCCATACTGTAATTGTTTATATTCTCTCAACTTCTAATTCCCTGTTCCTTACTACTTAGGAAATATGAAGAAGTGTAAGCAGCTTCTTCAGAAAGCTGTGGACTGCTGTGCTGTTCCATTAGAAATGTTGGAAACTGCTCTGAGAAACTTTCATTCACAAAAAAAGCAATTGCTTTCAGATGAGAAGGAGAACTTTGCAGGTAATTGCAGTTTCTTAAAATGTCAGTTGGGTTTATACAATTTGTAATGTTAGATTGAAAAGTTATTTTCTCTGTGGTGTCTTTCATAGAAAAGAACTCAAGATCTATGTTAGTATCTAATAAACAGTGATATTAATGAGACCTTAGGCAGCCTACATTGTTCACTGTATTCCTTCAGTTCTCAGTTGCATCTCTGCTGCTGTGACTTCAGGTTGCAGGAGCCCTAAGATACAGTTCTTTATCTGTAGTAGGATGGTACACTAATTCTGCAAAGGGTGTTCCTCTGTCTGGCATTAGGTATTTGCACTTTGTAACGAAGACCTATAGCTGGAAGCGTGAAATACAGAGCTAATGATAGCAGAGAAGCTATTAGGCATGAAATATATTAACACAGCTTATTTTGAGGTGTATCTTATGAAGCTTATGCTGAAGAAGTTTTGGCAGCAATTTCAGTGAAGCCAAATCCAGGAAAAAGAATCCATTTTAACTTCAGATTTATTTTTCGAATTGCTAAAAAGTATGTACTTATCGGTACAAAATTGAAGTGCTTGATTATATGTACAATATAACTGATACTGGTGGTCTCGTATATAATTTCAATAACTTACCAAGTTTTCAAGAGACTTGGAGTGGAAATCAGCAAAAAAATGTAGTTCAAGTCAAACGTAGAGGTGCATATGACTAACTCTTGCAAGAGTGGCATCTAGCACTTTTTTTTTTTTTAAACCTTGTGTAAGGACAGAATTGGTGAAAATAAATTTGATTTTATTTCCATAAAGGTGTGTCTACAGCAAAGTGATTGAGACTTGACTGTCTTCTATTAAATCAACCTTTATGTGAAACATTAGTTGTGGAAAAAACATTTGGCAAGATTTGCAATAATAATCCATTCTAGTACTGATTTTTTTTTAATAGTTGATTATATCAGCTGTGGCTCTTAATATGTGATTAATGGAGGAAAATAAAATAGAGCCAAAAAATACTGTTCTACAGGAAGAGTTATCTTCTTTATGGATTGTATAAGCTCTACCTGTAATATTACTGGCTTTAGTTGTTGCACATCTGAGGGAATACATGTCAAATGCCTGTCTGCCATTTAGGAAGCAATCAGTTTTGAGGAAAGGGTAGGTTTATTTAGTTTTTCATTTAAATGAACAAGTAAAATGGAATATTTGGAAAATGGTAAGTTTTTTTTTTTTGTCCAGCCATTTCAAAATAAAAAGCTTAAATGACAAATAACACGACTTGAAATATCTCAACTCAGGGACACACATGGCATAAATCACTGAATCTAGCTTTAAATGAATTTGTATGTTGGTTCTGGAGCAACAGAGAGACTGTTCTATCTGCTTTAATATATAAACATTTAAATCTGTAGTCTGTCTTTCATATTTCTATTTAAAAGTTGCTTTTAAAAGCTTTTTTCTCTATTTGAAAACAGAAATGCTGACTGTTAATACACTTCATAGCTTCAAAAGATTGTTCTGAAAGACTGACAAGAGTTACATGCAGTTTTAATGTAGTGATACAAGTATTATGGAAATTGGAACAATATAGAAGCCTGTTACTTCAGATTGCTATGCATGAAAGGAAAAAGGAATTATTTGACTTGCTGGGTAAAATCAAACATGCTTAATTAGAAAAAAAACATAATTTGGTGATTAAAAAATGTAGGTCATGATTAGTAAGAGAGGCTGTCTTGAAGAGTAGGATTTCTTTTGTGTGTGCTGGATTGTTAAGCTACTGATCAGAAACTGTCCAGATCTAGTGCCAGTGCTATATTAAACATATACCAAAAATAAAATTGAGAGAGAATACATAGTGCATTTAAGGTATTTATCTTTTTAGTCTGAGTAGTTTAGTCTATGTAAGTAAAAATCATTTATAAAAATTTGCAGACTAGAAATAGCGAGAATTGAAATGTTGAGGTATAGCTGAAGGTAGGAGGGGGCCATGGGGGCATTCAAAATAAACATATAAGTTTTAATAAACTGATCCAGAATTCAAGAATGTCAAGAGAAACAGTTAAAACAAAAAACTCCCCAAACCTTGACATCTTTTCTTGAAAAACTGTGGATAGACATGAATTCTTCTGTTCATTGCTCAAGCAGACAGTTTCCTGTACTGATAGAAAACCAAGGCCTATATGATGTAGAAGATGATACTACAACAGTACTATTTTAAATAAATGTTCTGTGATGTCTGGTTGTCCATGCTGTTAATTTAATTCTTTTATTGTGATCTGCTGATAGCTGAATAAACAGAAGCTAATTTCAATTTTAAAAAAGGGTTGATCAGATAAATAACTGAAACTATCAGTTCACTGTTTCTCTGAAAGCTTGTAAAATAACTTGTACCCCACAATGTTCCTTAAATGCAGAATTAAGCTACCTTTTGTAAAGTTCAGTGCATGACCATAACATGCTTTGGGGCAGTTACTAAAGATTTGATGATTAACTTGAGTGTTGTAACTTGTGGTAACTTGTTCATCTCTGAGAAATGACTTTCTCATATCTAGTTATAGGCAAAGATAGTTCGGATGATGATTGTTGTTCTGTGCTGTTTATTTGCTGCTTTTGAGTTTCTAGAATAACTCTTCAAATAATTTGATTTCTGGTTTGCTTACTGCAGAGTACATATAAAATACATGCTTTATTTTCACAAGACTTGGTAACAGCATGACTAGGAGTTGACTTGACATTTCATCCTAAGATTAACGTACAGCTTCATAGAACTTTTGCCAGTTTTCAAAAACTGACCAATATTCTCTTCTGGGCTGAGATCAGGCTAGGGGACAAGCCGTTTGTTATTGTCTTTTTTTATCCTCTGTCCTGACAGCAGAGCACAGCTCATAAGAGCACTCAAATTACCTGTGAGTGAAATCTACTGGTTTAACTTAACCCAAACAATTTTCTTAGGCTAATCCAGTTGAATTTACCTGATATGAATTAGGGATTACTCTCATGAAGTACCCTGTTGGTGATTTAGTGTGGTGGAGGGACTAGGGAAACGGCTTTGGTAATAAGTCATTTCAGCTTATCCTGAAAGTTAAGGTGTCTCCCCCATCCCTGCCATGCTTTTGAAACCAATGTTTTTGGTCCTTATATTTTTCTGTGTATGAAATAAGATTAACAGAGATCGAGCTTTTGAGGTCCAAAAGTTAATTTGTTTGGATAGTTTATGGATACCTTAACTCTCCCTTTTGTGTGTTTTAGACATAGTATACAACTATAGCAGTTTATAAAATGGGTATTTAATATATTTTTTTATTTAATATATTCTATTTGTTGCAGTCTATTTTGCACTCATCCTGAAAAGCTCCCTGTGGTTATAAGGATTTTTCCTAGATGGATTATCATACCTTATGTAATCATATAAGATGTCTACTTGGGTCAGTAGAAAATAGTGATATATGCCRTATCGGTCCTAGATTACTGTGAATGTCTGTATTTTTTCAAATTGCAATTTTTATGAAAAAAAATTGTCTTTAGAAGTAAATATAATCTGTAGTACTAACTGAGTAATTCTAATTTATTTGACTGCAGTATCAAGTACACAAGCATCTGGACTTCAGAACGTAGTTGGAAATTACAAAAGTAGAAAAAGGAATGATTCTGAAAATTCTTCCACTGCTACTCTTGGGTAATGGCTTGATTTCTCATATTTTATTTAAGTTCTTAAATCATCATAAAAAAAGACACTTTTTTTCCCTTGCTTTCAGGGGGGAGAAATCGCAAGAATTTGATGCTATTTTGAATTGCCATAATCCATTAAGACCACTAAACAAATCTAATCAGGTAGAATATGTAACATTTTGGTTCAAAATCTTAAACTTTTCTTTCTACTTTACACATCTGATAACTTCCAGTTTGCCCCTAGGCCTGCCCTTTTGGGAGGGTTCCTGTTAAACTCATAACTGATACTGCTGATCTTGTGAAGAAGGTGGATATTCCGCTTACAGCTAGTGTTATGAAGAGGTATGGTTATTGGGTTTTACTGCAACATAATACATTTTAGTTCTCCTTTTCAATGGAATGCTTTTATTAGATAGTGAAAATGTCAAGTGTTAAGAATGTTAAAATTATTGATGAAAAATGATCATTATAGTTACAGTAGTATTGCTTTATCCCACTGTCCATGTTGCCACTCAGATTAATTGTATGAGAGCATACAAAGATCAGTTTCTTGCTCCATCTAATCAGTAGAGAGCTGTAAAAGTAAATGAGATGGAGACAGAGACAAAATATATTCAAAATAACTTTATACTTGTGTACTCCCATCCCTAAAATTAGCCAGAAGGCAGACTTGTAACTTCAAAGAGATTTTTAAATCTGCACTTTTAACTGCAACGTTATAAACAATCTTTCATAAATTTTGGGTCAAAACAACTGAGGCTTATAAATCTGTATGCTAATTGTAATATTGAGAAAGTGTTAGTGCTCATTTCAGTGTGAGTAGCTGTCCACCAGTAGAAGAATCTGCATCTGCCAACTTAAGTAGCACTTTGCTGCGTGTTACTCCTGAGCTTCGTGTACCTTGAAAGTAAACAGAAAGGACAACCTTTTTTCCCCTAATTCAGCCTTTGTTAGATGACTTTCTTCCTCTTGTTACTGTGTGGAAAAACTCACACAGAAATGGGAAGCTTTGTTACTATAGGAGAGAAATATGTAGCTGAAGAGTAAAAAAGACATTGTACTTAGTCTCTCAGTAGCAAATTTAAACCCAGTATTCTGAATCTGTGAAAGTAGTGGGAGACCATATGTCACATAATAGCATTTTTCTGCAAGTATTTAAATGCTTACTTTGAAAAACACTATTTGGGTTTAGGATCTTATCCCTAGCTCATCAGTTTTCTGTTAAAGAAAGCCAGTTAATTGTCTGTCACTTCAGGGATGGTGGTGGCACTGTTCTAGATTTTTGTGGTTTCTCTCATTTGGCTGTTACAGTGCACCTGTTTTTCCTCTGTATTTGTAACTTGTAGCTAGAAGTTTTCACACAGATGATATTCTTTATCCAGCTCATGAAAGGCAACTATTAATTTTATGCTGGCATGTGATGTAATTAACAATACTGTTTTTAATAGGCAAATATCCAGCTTGAAATCTACAGCCTTGATTGCACCTTTTCCACTATCTGAACCAAAATCTAGTGGGGATGATTCATATGACCTGGGAGACTTAAAGGTAACTTAAATCTTCCCTTTTACGTAAAATATAAGGAACTCTACCTATTAGAAAGGAAAAAAAGAATAACAATGCTTTTTTTTTTTTTTCAACCTAGGAAGGAAATAAAGTAGAATTTCTGCATGTTAAATAATTAGGTGTGAATAGAAACATTCACTGTGGTATTTGCTTTTGAAAATCTTTGTTTAATCAAGTGTTGAAAGATCTTTCTCTAAACAGTACCTCAGAGAGAAAGGAGGGAGGAATTTAAAAATCTGTCATATTGATTTATAAAGAGGGAATAAGATTGCATATTTACTAGAGGGTTTTTTTCAGCTATAGTCATGAGTTTTATCATAAATATTCTATTTCAGTGAAGTCCGGTTAGGTGTTTTACAGAGCTGTAAATTATGGCTTTTGGTAGAGACTGATTTTTGAACTGTCTTGCACTTCTGTGTTCCATCCTCTCCTTTTCCCCCTGCCAGAAAGAAAATCTAAGACTAGAAAACATTTAGATCTTTGTTATAGAAACTGTATGATGGAAATTCAGGATGTTGATGGATTTAAAAGTCRGATCAATGTATAATTGTCTGTATCCTGCACTGTATTGTGAAGCGTATTTGCTTTGTGGTATATGTTAGTCATTGATTATCATAAGGAAATATCTTTCAGATATTATGCTGGGATTCTCTTTCTTGATTCTTTTTAAGATGCTTTTTGGTTTTTTAGTCCTTAGAAGACAAAAACTCTGTACAGTTGCAGATGTTGGATGAGGACAGCTTAGAAACTCCTACCAGTTCAACTGTAACTCTCAAAACCAAAATGGATGCAAGTCTTGCAACAAAAAGAGAAGGTAATGTTAATATGTGATGTTTTAGTAGTTTGAAATAGAATAAGCATTGAAAATTTGCTGTTCTTGTATAAGCTAATGCTTTACTAAAGAAAATGTTCTTCAAAGTGAAAATTTTGGGGGGGATTTGGGAAGCATTTAATTAATCTGGTTGAGTGGTGCCTGTGGAAGTGGTATCAAAAAACTACAGTATTGTTCAAAATTCAAAGGCACACAATCTATTTGTGAAGTGCTGGGCTTGAAGAAAGAGGTGTAGGGCTAATTTACTATGTCCTGTAGTATACTTAATAGATCTTGAAATAGCAACAAGGTTTCAAATTAAGACTTCCCAGCCTATGTGAAGAAACGTGCTGCCAGCACATCAGATAAACTTATACCAAAAAAAAGTGAACGTTGGCTGTGAGAAATTCAAACTAAGGATTATAATGTTCTTGAAGGATGGTCTCTTTAAATGTTTGATTAGACAGACTCCAATTAGTAGTTTTTCTTACTTATAGATGCTGTGATTTAACTTCTTTTGAAGTTTAATCTGAGATTGTTTTGGCTGAACTAAGTTTTAAAAGGTGACAGCATGACATTGTCTTTAACTTGAAAAAAGTAAAAAGCTCCCTCAACTCCTTGTGAATGCAGAACATCCATGTCAGCTGTTGCTTTCAGCTTACTCTTTCTGCCCTATTTATGTGAAACTGCTTTCTAGGTATGTGGAGTTTGCTGCTGCTGTTTACATGTTGCAGGCAATTTCTCATAGTGGGATTGAACTTGGTCTTTTAGCCTGTTATGATATTCTGAACTGTTCAGTGTTCACACAGCTGGATTAATAGCCAACAACTTTGGCTAGGCTTCCCTAGTGTTCTCTTGGTTTCATCCATTAGGTATCAATTATCTTTGTCAGCTTCACTGTCCCATATAATACTGGCATATGCTTCAGTTCTAAATGTTAAGTTTTTGTCATGCTGGGCATTACTTTACTTGTTCTAATAATTTATTTTTCTCATCTGAGTTGTACCTGACTGTACGCATGTGTCTTAGTCTTTCGATAGAGTATTCTCAAGTTTCTCTAATGTCACAGTTGTCTGATGAGGTTTCTCAAAAGTATAAAAATCCTTTGTCAAAAGGCAAACTGCAACATTGCTTGCCCTTTTCTATGTCCTGCAAAAAAACAAAAACAGCCCCCCACCCAAATMATTTTCACCACTTTTTTCCATATACTCACTGTAATCCAGTTTATGAACTTGTACTGCAGAAATCCTTTGTTCACAGGAATGACATATATTAACTTTACTCTGTACTGTTTAGAGGCTTATCAAAGGGGGGGGAGGGGGGAGAGGAAACCTTAAATTATGGTCTTTGTGGGAAATGGTATAAATAATCTAGATTTATGACAAATATCTTAGGGCTGGTAAAATTTACAAGGATCCTAGTCATGACTTCACACCACCACTTTGTTTGTGTGGAATATGGGATACGTCTTCCAACTTCTAACAGTTACTTGACATTTGTGTTTCATCAGAAATCTACTTTCCCAGGGGACTCCTTGATTTCTCATCTTGCTGAAAAAAGCAGCTGAATAGATGTCTGACCTTGCAAGGGTGGGATTTGGGACTATATACATATGTGCCTATTTTAGGAAAGAAAAAGATTAATATAAACAATGGTGGTTTTCCAAATGCAGACAGTCTTTTTCTGTCTCTGTCTCTTCCTCCTTCAGTGAGAACCTTTCTGATTGACTTATATAGGAACATTTTGGGTTTCAGGCTATACTTCCATCTGCTCATGCTTTAGTTCAAGCTTCTGGATAAGATGCTGGTTTCAGTAGCTCAGTCCTTCAGTAGCTGAGTTGCGCTTAACTTCTGCTTAGTATGGGATACTGCTTTCCAGCTGTTTGAAGAGGAAAACCTGACCAAACACTCAAAGGAACACGAACTGTGCTATCTGCAGCCTGGTCTGCTTTTTGCCACCAATTCAATGTCCTATCAAATCTGTAGGAGAACCGAGAGATTGAGGATGCCATGTCCCTTTATGGCTTTGGTGTCAGCAATTGCAATGGCATGATCTGCTTCTCTAGACAGGTTGCCTATCATCAGACAAAAGACTTTTACAAGTATTGCAACGTGCTTTTTAAAAATGCTTTAACTCCTGAGAGTGTCCCAGGGTGATGTACTACAGGTGATGAATATGATCTTTCTGTGCATGTTGATGAACAAAAACACAGATGTACCACTTTGTTATAGTAATATCCTAAGATTTTGTGGAAAGAGTTGTTGTGATATCACATTGAACTGAATATGGCCCAGGAAGATTATTAAGGCCTTTTAAGTATCAGTTGCTGTGAAAGATGTCTGTGAGTCCATTAAGTCAACTGTATTCATTTATTTTGGTGTAGAAAATAAAGTAAACTTCTTTTAGACTCTATGGGATAAATCTGCCTGAAATGGTTTAAAGTACTAGAATATTAAGTTTTGTTTTGTGTGTGTGTTTTTGTTTTGTTTTTAAATGATGAATTACTTCAGAAAATAAAGTCCAGTATCAGGAGCTGAAGATACCAGAGCCAAGAGGTCTGGAAAGCCAACAGCAACAATCCAGTTCTGCTGAAGGTTATAGAAAGCAAATAGATAGGATAAAACTTAGCTGTGTTAACTCCAGAAGAAAATGGCCAGTTCAAGAAGTGACTCAGAAAAGCTGCTTTAAAGAGGTAAAATAACAAGGAACATGTGTTTAACATGAACATTTCCTGTGTTCAACAGGAGCATTTTCAACATGTGTTGAAAAAGTGATTTCTGTGTTCTTAATTGTGGCTCCTCTTGTGGAATAATAGTTTGCTTTGCCCTCTGTAGGGAAAACAATCAAGTTTTGAACAACCTAGTCATCCAATTTTGAAAGGATTATCACCACCAGATGCTGTTTCTAAGAAAAATGATCCATTGCATGCTTGTGGAACACCAAGCACCATGTTTAATGATTATATGGACTGGTAAGCTATTTCTCTTTGAGCTATATAGTTGGGGACAGAAGCTGACCTTGGCAATGACTTCAGTGATTTTTAACAAGGTTCTAAAGCTTTTCTGTTCAGATAGCAAACAAGATTGCTGAGTGCTTTCAGCTCTTTGTCAACTGCTCAACTTCAAGATTCAGTTTGCGTTTTGGGGAACTCTTTTGCTTCCATGTCAATGTTTCAGCATTTGGAAGTACAACACCTAAACAATAAGTCCTTATTTACAGCACTGAATTATTGCTCTGATTCCTATTACTGGGTGCTTCTTCTTTCAGATGCCATGGTTTTTTTTATGATTGTCAGACTTTTTACATTGGTAATTGAGAATCAGTCTCGTTCCCATGATGTGAGTATCTGTGGGTTTAAAAAAAAGTGTAATAAATCTAGAGGCTTGCAGAATAAAGCACTCAAATTAGGAAATGCTAGCAGTTGTTAATTCACGCAATCCTAAATTTGGCATAAATCCCTGTTCATATGTTGGTAAATATTTAATTATGTGATCACCTACTATTTTCACAAGTCTCTAGGGTGAATCATGTAGGTCAAGACTGTGTGATGAGTAAGCGCTGTTAGTTAGTAGGACTTCTGCCTCTGTAGCTGTAAAATTTAGAATATATGTAGTGAATGAAGCACATGATCTCATGATGGAAGTTGATTAAAAAATATCCTCAAATTATATGCTGTTCTTGCCTCTTCCACAATTCGATAGTATGGAAATTATTTTAAAGTTCATTATACATAATATGTACTGCAAAGGGTAAATATGCAGAATTGTTGAGTGCTTTTGCTGTGATCAGTGGGAGCTGTGCATGGAACATACTGAAGGATTTAAAAATCAAACTTTTGTCATTTTATTCCCTACAAAAGTCCTACATGTATTAAATTCTTTTCCATCTTTGGTCTTAATCGGTGTCAGTTTCTTGTCTGTAAATACTGGCATGGTATTTTGGGCTAGGTTGCTTTGAACATAAAAATCATTCATGATTCTGAAGCACTAAGTTAATATTGTAAGAACCTTATATAGTTATATAGAGACTAATAACCTTGCATTGAGTATAAAGTTAATGTAGCTTACAATACCTGACACCATCAGCATAAGTGTTTTTTTTTTTTTTAATGTCTTCCTTTAAATATTTGTTTGAAGCGTGACTCATCCTGTGCAGGGGAGCAGTAGAAAAATGTATATTTGGTAATATAACTGAATGTATTGCAGAGGCATCAAGGGAACAAATTAAAATAAAAAGCACTAATATATTAATAAACATACCTGTTTAACCCTTTCTTGCAGTCTTAATATTCTTCAATATAGTTCTACTTCCTAATAATATACAGAGTAGCTAAGACTCTCAAAAATTCTCATGACTGCCAGAAGTTGTTTGTCTCAATATGCTCACTTAAAAAAAAAAAAAAAAAAAACTTCATCAAAAAGGAGAGCTTTTGAATAAAAAGCAGTAAATACTAACTGTGGCTCTGCTTATGCTTATGTTGCTGTCCTATGAGCAGCTTTTTTTTAGTTGTGTAGTGCTTTCATTTTCCAGTCTGTACAGAGTGCCAGTCATGGAAGGGGAGTTGATTAGTTATTGTTTTAGGAGATATATTCTAAGTATTTTATAGCTCAAGCCTACTTCTAAGGACTCATCAACTTGTTGACTTTGTGATACCTCAGGGGTTTTAATGCATGTGTAATATTGATGGTCTTATTACTAAGTATTTAATATAGCAGAGGCTTGGGCTTTTGCTGATTGGGTAAACTCTTAAGTCTGAAGAAGCGCTGAAGATTTCAGCTTTGTGTTAGAAAATTTTATTTAAAAAAAAAAATGCAGCTAGATGCAGATTTTCATGATATTTATTTTTAGTTTCAGAACACCAGTTGTAAAGAATGACTTTCCACCAGGAAGTCAAATTTCTACTCCGTACAGCCAGCTACCATATTTCCTACCACATACTCCAGCAACTCCATTTCAAAATCAGATTGGCTTGCAGGTAATAATTTTAGGTTGTCTTGTGGACTTAAATTGTCTGTCACTTTTTTCAGTCCCTTATTTTCATTTAGTCTTGGCCACTTCTTTAGTGCAAGTATTTTCTTTTAAATTTAGCTACAGTTGCTGTTCATCTCTATGGATGAATAATGGAAAGTAATCTGAATGGCTATTCTTAAAAGAACTATTTCTTGATATGTCTGTCTGTATTTCAGTAAAATAAGTTAACACTTCAAAAATCAGTTCAATCCTGGCAAAACCACCAAGCCTTTATCTCCAACATCTAAACATTACTTTTCTCCAAAAAGAGAAACTGTGTGTGTTAGAAACTCTAAGCATCTGAAGGAGGACAGAGAATGAAGAGTTGCATTCTCTCTCCGTTCTGTTAGATGTCACATATTTTGACGGGTGTGTGTAGAGACCTGAAATCATGTAAAAATTGATTACTTCTGGGTTGCACATCCTGGTAGAAATCTTACCAATTGTAGGTAAAACATGTGAGTGAATGTAAGCTTCCTACCAGAGGACTGATAATTATCTTGTGGCTGTTTTATAGCTTGATGTAGCTACAGCAGATAGGGACAGTGCAGTCTATTTCTAACTAGCAGACTTCGGTGCTGTGGAGCTTATGTTCCAATACTACGTCATTTCTGTACAGCTCTAAGTTATAGTTGCATGCTGCGACTTAATGTCTGTCTTGGATATTCTGCTTTCCTGCATTGTCTGTGAAGAGAAAAGTGTTCATAGTAAGACTTACTAAGATCATTACTTAAGGAACCTCCTTTTCTTGATATCCAATGTGAAGAGCATCAGTATCCGTTAGAGGAGTTCAATGCTCTGATGTGCAGGTGGCAAAGCATCTAGTCAAAAACATTGTAGTCATAGGAGTATGTCAGAAGAGGATATTAAAATGCCTCCTTTCAGCTGGCATTAAAAATGAATCTTCATAGGGTAGATGGTTATTTCTTTTATCCAAAATAGTTCAGTATTTAGAGTCCAGAAAACAAAAGAGGTAGGTTATGAGCCCTTCTTGGCCTGCAGAGATTTTGAACTCACTTCCTAGAATGATGCACTGACCACCAGAGTCCTAGGTAATCTATGTTGTGACCACTCTGCATTCTTTCTGTTGAATTTATATATAAAAGAAAGCAGGATGTGTGAGTCCAAAAGGAGAAAGAAAACTCTACAGCACACTGGGGACAGTCTTCTACCTTGGAGAAAGTTGTAGATTCTGGATCTCGCTTTCAGTGCGGTTGCATACATTTCACCTATTGGCTTAATGTAAAATGAATAAGTTGTATCTAGACAAGATGTCAGTCTAGAACAGTATTTTGAATTGTGGACCACAATCAGGCTAGTTCTATGTCTGGCCCTGTAAGTCTGTTATTGCTTTCTGTTCAGTGGTCTTATCCAGGATATTGTTACAAAAGCACACATGGTATCACCATTATTTCCAACTTGACTTTTTTCTATGGTGATAACACCTGAAAGTTTTATTCTAGTACTGAGTATAGCTGGAGTATTTGCATAACTTGGATCATGTGGGTGACTCTGGCAGAGCATAGGCTCCATTCTCCTCAGAATTGCCATGAAGCATGGATATTGCCTGTCTCAACTCAGATGTTCATGAGCCTATGCAGTAGTCATAGGTAGGTGAGTGAGCTAAAATAAAAACATGAAACAGAAAAAGTACCTCCACAAGTGTGTCAGGCTTAATTAGTAGCTTTTGTTGGAATTACTCTCTTAAGCATAGGTAATTGCATCTGTTTCCAGGAGCATAGAAGTAGTTTTGGCGTGACATCTAGTTCTTGGTCTGCAGAGTTCTGTAAGGCTTTTTCAAGGCCTATATTCAATATGTTGGTAGACAAACCTATGAAATCCTGTAGATTTATTCATGCTGCCTAGAAACCTTGTGATAATTATTACAGAAATACTTCTGCTGTGGAGATTTTCAACTTTTAATAGTCAAATATATTTAAAGTTTTGCTTTTTCATACTCTACCTTATTCAGAAGGACCAAGACAACTTGAAGCATATTAGCTTAACAAGCAAGGTCCTACCAGGTTCCACTGCATGTGTGCCAAGTCATTTTCATTTTAACTTTTCTGTATTTGTACAGGTTTCAGCTTCTATACCTTCAAATGAATGCCTTGCCATCAAAGGAAAAGTATATACAATATTAAAGCAAATAGGTAGCGGAGGCTCAAGTAAGGTAAGATGCTTGTGCATGTGTTCTCTCTCCTCCCCCTGCCCCATTTATTTATGATTTTTATCCTTCCAGACTAATTGGGTAACTCATGCCTGAGTTAGTAATAACATGCACAAAGTGTTCGGGTGACCCAGAGAACCAGAATTTTACTATTCTAAGGCTAAGCTTAGACTTTATGCCTAATGGATGCAGAGGAAACTTAGTGCACAGGTTACATTTGGTACAACTTTATTTTATCTGTCTGAATCCTTAGCCTGCAATAATAGCTGCTTGAATGTCCCTGCCTCATTCATCTTCATAATAAAAATGAGTGCAGGATGTTAAATGGTAGCTCTCATTTTAGAGGAGAAACAAAGCAAGAACGGCAGGTAGATACAGTGGCCTGTGTTAGAGTAAAGGATAAATACAGAACACTGAACAGAAATTACATAAATATGAGAGATGAGTGATCACCTTTTCCAAAGTATCTGAAAAATGTCACTTAGATCAGTAAATGATGGTGGGAGTCTACTTCCTTTTTTTTTTTTTTGCTTCCTGCAGAAAGGTCTGAAGGTAGATTGTATGTACTCTTGAAGATGATAATTTCCAAGGCAGAGAGACTCTTAGTAAAATCAGTGCTTCTGTTATAAGAGATGAGCTCTGGCATAACCGTGCATCTTATTTTAAGAGGCAGCCCTTTAGTGCAGTGTGATTATAAGCCACCTGTTTCAAGCAACCTTACATTGCTGGGAAAGTTCTCAAGGTAGACACAGTGTCTGATTACTGAAGTCTTCTGCAGCTTGTGTGGAATTTAGAATATAGGTATGCCCTAAGTCGTGAGGAATTTAGAATATAGGTATGCCCTAAGTCGTGAGTGGGCTGCTTTTTTTTTTTTTTTTTTTTCTTCTCTTCTTCTCCCTTTTAGGGCTTAAAGTAAGTTATGTTAGGGAAAACATGAAGGCCTATGTCCTTAGGTAAAATTGGTCCCAAGATGGTTTCTGATAGAAAGTTGTTTCTATTGTAACTGCTGCCTTCTTTCTTAATTTTCCTTCATGATTGTATGAAGTGTGGCTAGACTCAAAAGGCTGGATTTTAAGCAAATGTGAAGGAATTTCTTTGTAAATTTAGTGTTGCTCCTTTGTTTTGAAAAGGCACGCTTTCCCTTTGAAATTCTGACTGTGGTGAGATGAGACTGAAGTAAATCAGAACTAGGAATGAATAAAGCTGTTAATACTATTTTGCAGGTGTTTCAAGTATTGAATGAAAAGAAGCAGCTGTATGCTGTCAAATATGTGAATCTAGAAGAAGCTGATCAACAGACTGTTGAGAGCTATAAGAATGAAATTGGTCATCTGAGTAAACTCCAGCAACATAGTGATAAGATCATCCGTCTTTATGGCTAGTGAGTAAACACTGTTTTTTATTAAATGATTGTCTTTTGATGTGTTCCTTAAAGCAATAGCTTTGAATTTTAACGTAAGTGTGTGTATTTGTTTTAGTGAGATTACTGAACATCATATCTACATGGTAATGGAGTGTGGAAATATTGATCTCAACAGCTGGCTCAAAAAGAAAAAAAACATTGATCCATTGGAGCGAAAGAGCTATTGGAAAAATATGTTGGAAGCTGTTCACACAATCCATGAATATGGTATTCTTAAATAATTTTGTATTTGTATAGGATATGTGACAGATGAGTGTTTAAGTTTTGGAGGTGGGTGCTGGTCTCTGTTCAAGTGTAAGCCTAGTGACCTAAAATGATACTCTCCTTATTGTGACAAAAAGGTTTAAGCAAAACAAAAGACACAAGTACAGCTTGATGTAGAGATAGATCTGCTTTGATAACTCAAAGGGCTCTCCCAGTATCACTGTTGTATAATGCTTTCTGTTTCCTTGCAACACCCAGAAAACCATCTTTTCTGTTTATTGGACATTCCATATTTCCAGTACTACTTGTTCCCCCTTAGACTCAAATTTAAGCTACTTATCTTCTACAGAGAAACTCTACCATTTAATGCCAGCTTCTACACAGCTCTGTTTTCCTTCTCCTTTATTCTGATATAATATTTCAGCTTTTTTCCTCCCTCACATCTCTCYAGGCCCCCTTTCATCCTTATTTATGGGCTTGATGTGCATGCATCTGTATTCTGTTTCTGTGTAATACAATGGAAAGAATGAAAAGATTGATGTGAAGAGGCTTGTATGATATAGAAGGGACCATCTCCTCTTTATAGCACAAGAACATTGGAACATTCAATAATGCGGGAAGATAGCAAAATCTAGTAAAAGAATTCTTTCCTCCATATCTAAGAGACTCACTGCCTGCCATGTGATGTGTCCTTGGAACAAAAACTTTTGTAAAATATAAAGAGGGACTAGTTGATTGTATGGATAAGAATAACCAAAATTGATAATTCATGATGTAAGCAGGGTTTGGGAGAGGTCAAATTTAAATATAATCCTCAGTGGAAGATGAGAATGGTACCTTTGAGATTGGGAAGCAGATAATGTCAGACTAAGCAAAGCAAGTTTTTTCCTTAAAGGACATGCTTGGCTAATTATTTATGAAAAAGCTATAGGAGCAGACATGCTGTAGAACTGATCCAGAACAGTTGTTTAGTATGGCAGTATTCCTAACAAGTAATGTTAAAACCACAAAGAAATCTCTTACTCCCAACTGCTTTCTGCTCCCTTTAAAACACACCCACCCAGCCACTCGCTCCCCTAGAAGATGAAACTAGTTTGTTTGTTTGTTTTTTGTTTTCTTCCTTTAAATTGTATTGTTTAGAAGCTGGTGTCTATAGATCAGGACTGCTATGAGGATGTCCAGATGATATGATGCAAACTTCTTTTCTCTCTCCTCCTCCTCCCAGTTCTGGTCTTAGCTTTTCAGCTTTCTGGTTTCTTACTGATCTTTGGCCTTTTTTTCAGTCTGCTATCCTGATTTTCTTCATTTCTGTAACTGTATTTAAACTGTTAACTTTGTGAAATAGCACACTATACTTGTTTATGTTTTCTTATGGGAGAAATGGGGATTAAAGGACAGTGACAGCCCGTGTCAGCAAAAAGAAAACTTAAAGAATCTGAAGCTAAAATGCTGACGTTTTTCAGTATCTTATTATATGGCTGTGCACATGCCGCATGCAACTAGACAACATATCTATAGCTGGGAGAAATTGTGCAGCTTAAGTCTTTTAGAGCTGTGTCAGGCTGTCTGTAGATTTGAATAAGTAATATCTTATTGCTATAAACTCAGGTAAGTCTTAACTGTTTAAAAAGAAATGGAAATAACTTCTATTTTTAAATGAAATCTGCAAAGAATATTTTGTTTTTGGCTAGATGCAGTTGATGCTTGCCTTCTATTTGTACGAGGGAGTAGAGGAAGTAAAGTGATTAAAAAAAAAAAAGACTTCAGTCAATTGGATTGATTTTAAGCTTTTTTTATTTTAAAGGCATTATTCACAGTGATCTGAAACCAGCAAACTTTCTGATAGTGGATGGAATGCTAAAACTGATAGACTTTGGCATTGCAAACCAAATGCAGCCGGATGTGACAAGCATTGTTAAAGATTCTCAGGTGAAATATTTTTTGAAGACTGAATTTTTTTATAAGTGTTGTAGTACTTGATTAATCATGTTGATTAATGTAGCACCTTAAAAATGAATACCGGAATTTTATGCTGAATGGTAAAAATTATATAAGAATAGCTGGAAGTCTCTGCCCACCAAATATTTTACTTATGATTCAGTTCCTTTACAGGCTTTCTTAAATATTTACTTTGGTGTATAAAGCAATTATTATCAGACATGGTATTTAGGGACCATACTCACATGTTTTTGACTTCTTAAATAAGATATCTATAAAATGTACAGTTCCTTAATCTCCTTTGGCTGGCAATCTTTAACCTCTTTAAGCCTGGCCTCCACACTCCTCCTCCTCCACCCCCCCCACCCCCCCCAAAAAATGTGTGCTTAACTTGCCTCTCTCTAATTAGATATGGATTGGTAATCTATGGGTTAAGATCCAGCTTCTGAATTTGTTAGATATTTTTCACTGAACAAAACAACAATGGCCTTCAGCCTTCATAAAGCCAAATTTCCAAGATGCTTTTCAGAGCTTTGAGACCAAGATCTAACTCCTTACCAGTTAAGTTAAATTAAGTGCATGCTTCATTTAAATATGGAATATTTTTACACTCTTATAACTAGGTTGGCACAATGAATTATATGCCACCAGAAGCAATAAAAGATATGTCTTCCTATGGAGAAAATGGAAAATCTCGATCTAAGGTAACGTATGATCTTTTTGTTCTCCTGTTCATATTAAAAAGAAAGTAATTTTGACCTATATCATAAAACTTGGACTTTTTCAAAATCTTTCACTGAAACTAGAATGTGAAAAAAATCCACTTTGCCAAGATAATGGTGGGCAGAGGTTTCAGGCAAGGARTTTTTTGTTCATCTCTCAACTACCTAAAAGCATTTTGCAGCCAATATTTAGAAAAATAAGTGCTGAATTAATATGAGTGAAATTGAAAGAAAGGCAGATGCACACAGACTTTGGGGGTTGATGGAGCTGACAGAAAACATAAGAGAAGCAGATTAGGCCTAAACTATGCATAAAATGATTTTAAAATGCATTTTCACTGAGCAATATAAAACAGTCTTTTACAATGTTATCAGTGTGACTGGCAATGAATAGCAACGATGGATCTGTAGTAGAGTATGTCACTTTGCATTCTGAGGTTCAGGTTTCTGCTTTATTATAGGCTTTTTTTCATGGAGGTTACTGGTGGTGGTGTTTAGAGTGAAAAGGCTTTGCTGCATCTTAAAAAATGGTCATTCTCATTTCTTCTGGAAGCTCTTTTTGGCTGTAGATGCTTTCCCCCCAGGTCTCACACTATCTTGGGCTTAGTCATATGTGTTCAGTGCTTTTGTTGACTCATCTTGGAAAGATTCTTTGACTAACCTTGAAAGAGCGTTGATACAAGTGCCCCAGGCTTCTTTCCCTTTCTGACTTTCCAGCCTAAAATCTCCCTTTAGGGAGAACCACTTGTCCCTAACACAAACTTTGCCTATCTAAATTCTGCATGTGAAGATGTCTCTAGTTCTTCTGCCTGCCCACATCTCCTGCCTGTATTTATGCGTGTATTAACCATGAACCTCAGCTCCTTCCCCATGTCCTGTTGTGCCAGAAGTCTGGCAAAAGCACTAGTGTTCCTCAGAAAAGTACAGCTAGTGCAGTCTAATTGAAGATTTTTGGCATTTCATCCAAATTTTGGTGATTAACTGCTTTGAAAACAGTAATATCGGAAAACAGACAGATATCAGAAGCTGGCTCTGAGCTTTTAGATCTAAATCTGATGATCAGTGTGAACATAAGTCATGGAAAAAGTTAACAGCTAAGGTTCTGGGCTTTGCTTCTAAAGAAATGAAAGAACAGACTTCATTCCAAAAAGGAAGTCCTGCCTCTTTTTGTCTTTTCAGTTGTGGGCTACAGTGGGGTGAAGATGCAGCCTTTCACATACTTGAGTCTGTACTATGACTAATGTTACAAAACTTTTGGGCCTGTTAGTGACCAACCAAACTGTGCATCTCTGACAAGTCCTTCTTTCCACTGAAATAACATCAGGCTAGAGGGTTTTTTTTCTGGGTGGTTCTTCTGGAGTCTACTCCTAGAGAATCATTCCTCAACTGCTTCTTTATTTCCTATTGTGCTGCTCATGCCCTTTTGTTTTGGCTTCTTTCTGCCAAAAGATGGTGGAGCTCTGACACTAATGCTAAATTCTACATAGCTGCATTTTAACTGCTTTTTTTTCCTCTTAACTGAGGTAAGAAACCTACTTTCTGTCACAAACCAGTGTTGTTTGCTTAAATAATAAGATATGATGATGGTGTCATTGTCGTATTTTGAATCCTAGAAGCGAGAGGCAGATTTTACAGGAAATGAGTGAYACCTAATAAGGTATTTTAAAAGATGATATAACAAAATCTAACATTTAGGAGGGGATATTTGAGTTGTTCTGTGTATCCTACAGATTATCCTATAGTATGGAGATCTGCATCTTGTCCTCTTTCTTTATAACTTTGCCAGCGATATGTGAATGAAGAGTAAGTACTGAAGGAAATCAATTTTGCATTGTTAGTCGTATTTCAGTTAAGGAGTAGATAGTTTCTTAGAAACCCACCTAAGGTGTGTTTAAAAAAAAAAAAAAGGTAGGTACATACATATACACAAACTCTTGTAGGATTGTGACTTTTTAAATAATTGAAAGGAACAATCTTTCTCATCTTTTTAAAACCAGAATATATTTTTTTGAGTTGTATAAATGGATTTGTATTTTGTTAAAGATGATACTTTTTGCCTTTACCATTTTTACCTTCAAGTTTTTATATATTGCACATGAAGTATGGACTTGTTCCTGGAGTTCCGCCTATCCTAATGAAAGTAATGGTTGTGTTGCAGTCAGGCTCCCTTTGTCTGTCGCCGGAAGCCTTATGTTCTTTCTTAGTTCTTCAGCTTCAATAGGAGGAGTGGAAGTCCTCTTACAGAGAACAGCCTAGATGTGGTTGGAAAATGGATCTGAATTACTTAAAGCTTGAGGAACTTGAACTGTGGCTTCCCACTTCTGGGACATACCTGTTTTGCTACACATGTACATCCATAAGATTGCTGCCCTGCGAAGTAAACCCGTTAAGAATTGACCATGATTGTATGCACATCCTCAGGCTGAAACAGAGGAAACAGCCTGCCTGGCAAAAATATTTGAGCACTGCAGGCATCAGTCTTTTTCCAAAACAGGTTCACTGTGGTGCTGTTATGCCCTTCCAGGTGGTGGTGCTTCATTAATCTTTATTATTTTTTGAACTTTTTATGCCTCTGGTTTCTGGGCTGAATTAATTCAGTATGCTTTTATTTGGATTTATCCATATGCTTCCTAAATCAAAATCTTGCGGTTCAACTTGTTAAGGGCTAACTTTAAGTTAGCTGTTTAAGTATCTCTTCAGATCAATTTAATTCATTAATAAAAATACATTATTGAATATTATTGAAAGGAGCCACATTACAGTACTGTTTTAGTTGATAATGGCACACCATCTTGGCCTTCATGTGTGATAGTTACTAAGATCTGTTATCCAGTGTAAAATAGGCAGATTATTAAGTGAAATGATTGTACAATTAAATGACAGCTGTTGGCTGAAGAGCCAGTTCTGTAAGTGAGGGGTAATCTTAATTTTTTTGTTTTTGCATAGATAAGTCCCAAAAGTGATGTGTGGTCACTGGGATGCATTTTGTATTGTATGACATATGGAAGGACTCCATTTCAACATATAACAAATCCAATCAATAAACTGCATGCTATCATTGATCCTAGTTACGAAATAGAGTTCCCGGATATTGCTGAGAAAGACCTTCAAGATGTGCTAAAGGTAACTATCTCAAGATTAATTTCGATTCAAATAATGGTAACTTCTTTAAACCATATTTTCTTGGACTGAGTAAATGAGTTGCACTTCAGAAACTTGTTTCCCAGATGAATGTCCACAACTGCTTGTAGTAACAGGACTTATTCTAAAACAAGATTTACTGAAGCTAGAGCTACCTCTTATGTTCTCCCTAGTAAAAGTCTATTTTCAACTTATTAGCAAATAAACAAGTAAATACTTAAAGCAATATGGCTTAACTGCTTTGGCAGAACAACCCAAAGTAAATAAAATAGCTTTTGTACTCTGTCCCTTTCCTCACCCTCTATAATTGCCTGCATTTGAAGTTTGGCTAATACCTTTTCTCAAGAGCCCTAAACTAAACTGGCTGACTGTGCTGCTGAGCAGGGAACACAAACTGAAATCCAGAAAACTTATTCCCTTAACTTTCAAATGTCTGCTTCACATCTGCTGGAGACTTCAGTCAAATGTGCTGTTCTGGCTGCAGCTCAGATGGATTTAGAGGTTGTGGTCTATCCCCAGCTCTTTGTCAGTAGCTTCTGAGGTGTGTTATGTAATTGAATGCATCATTCAGTTTTTTCCAAAGTGACACATGGAACAACTACATATACAGTTATGGCTACAGATCTGGCAGTTACAAAAACAAGTAATGAAAGTGCTAATTCTTAACCCAGCATTTTTCAGGCAAGATAGATATCTAGACCTTGTTCCCTGTTAACTAGACTCAGATATTGGAGTATGGGTTTAACATCTCCATTCACTTATTTGTTCTTGCCTTCAGCTACAAAACAGATAGATTGTCCTCTTTCCTACCTGTCCCTTCATTAATCCCTCCAGGATTATATGGGTCACAGACTGGGAGGAAAAGTGGAACTGGTGCAAATAGGAGTGTGAACTGGAACAAGTATGATAGCAGTTGCATCAGTGATTTTGAAGTAGTTAGCTAATCATTATGAACGTGAGAAATATGGTGACTGGAGAATTATTGTCACGCTATGAAGGTTTGATAGTCAGTTATGGAGGGGAAAAAATAGGTCCAAGGAGGTGGTTACAGCAGTACTCTGCCTTTCTCTTTGCTCCTTGCCAGGTGAAGGGGAGCTGGTTGTGCTGACTGGACAAAGGAGGAGAAAGAGTGAGAGAGAATGCTTTTACTCTGCATTAAAGATCTGAGCAGGAAAAAATGTGAGGAATCTTGCTAAGAAAAAGTGAAGGTTCCTTTGTCATGTCTACTCTTCCAGAATGTGAAGAGCAACTAAATTTACCAGAAATTAGGAAATTAACCATAGTTCAAGGTGAAGGCAGGCCTTCAGGTACATCTGCTCCCAGACTATGGTCCTTTCTCATGAAGAGAGTGGTGCAGATAAGTTTGGACCTGACTAAGAAAATATGCTGAGAGCTGTATAGACTAGACTTCCATCTGTATATTCACTGAAGTACCTGCACTGAATGGTCAGGAGATTAACTGGAAAAGGTTTTTTGTTATTAGATCAGCTTGTTCTTCTGGAACAAAGCTGTTAGGATGTGGGACAAGGTGTATTTAAGTTCAAAGGGTTAAGCATGCATTCTTTAGTCTGTTATCTCTTTAAAAGTGTATATGGGAGTGTTCTTGTCATGTGGACATTAGTAGGGTTTATATCAGTGTCTTCCAGGGCTTAAGAGGTAAGGCAATGTCTTCAGAGACATCCTCAAGACATGAGCAAAGTTCCACTAACATATAGCAAGTGTATAGCAGTTGTATGGTATAGGCTGAGAATACACAGATGCTTGTGGCTTCTGTCTGTTAGTCAATATGAACCTGTATTTCACTAAGCAAGAGGTGTTGGACTTTGCTGTTCATATGTTCTGTATGGTCTGTAAGGGGTGAGTATGAAGACTGAGTTGTTAATGGGCAGGTCCATCAGTCAGCAAAAAGAAAATTATGGTTGTGTTAGAGATAGTAGAATCTAGCTTTTCCTGAAGTTCAGCTTTAGGKTTTTTTTTTTTCTAAATGGTCTATAAGGTTACTAAATGTGATTTGTGTGCAATGTTAATTTTGGGGGGCAATTTCTGTACAAATTTGCTGCACCTGTAGAAGCGTGATTAAACCTGAGGATTATCATAGCATCTATATGGTTTGCATTCATACATTATTTAAAAGATAATGGAAGAATTGATTGCAAAGCAGTCTTTCCTGGCAGATCTAACCTGTCTGTGTCATTTTTGTATCATTCAGAATAAAATGATATTGTAGGTTCTGGTCTTTCACCTTTTCCAATAGTGTGTTACTTGAGTAAAGCAGGATACCAAAATTTACTTTACAATTGCTAATGAAGGCAATTAGTTACCTATTATTGTATTTTTGAGTTGTTTGTCTTTTTGAGTAAGTGGTTTGGCAGTAGGAAGTTCTGGCATGTATCTAGTGGAAGGTGTTTATATACCCTAAACTTTAATTATTAAGAAAATTCTTGATTCGTGTTTAAAAAAAAAAACATTTTTCCTCCTCCTCCTTTTCTTTTGCAGCGCTGCTTAATAAGAAACCCTAAACAAAGAATATCTGTTTCAGAGTTGCTGATACATCCCTATGTTCAAATTCAAACTCATTCTCAAACAGGTACATTTATTTGAAAGTATATTTATATTAATATTTATAATTCTATTTAAGAAAGTGAATTCATTTTTATATGTACTTCCCAGTTGCTGGAATTGTGATTTGCTTTGTCTGGTACCTATGCATGTTTCAGAAAAGACTTCAGTATTTTAATTCTGAAATGGTTCATTTTAAAGCAGACTTTTTGTCTTACATACTGCACTGCTAATTATACAGAATTATTTGCAGCTTTAGCATAATCATGAATTAACTGCAGGTGTTCCAAATGCAAAAGGAATGACAGAGGAAATGAAGCATATCCTTGGCCAACTTGTTGGCTTGAATTCTCCAAACTCTATTTCTAGAGCTGCTAGGGTAAGTATATTTCTTGTATATTCTGTATGGTAATACAACATGTTCATAGGAGAAAACCAGGTAAAATGTATGGTTATGAAAGCTGGAGGGATACATATATTAGTTTTAACCACTGCTATAAAAACACGGCACAGTTGTGCTTTCATTTGCAAGCATGCAGGATCTCTGYATGCCCTCCTCAATGGGAGGGGTCGGAAAGGATGATAGTAAACTTGATTTAGCTTTTTCTATCCTTTCTGCCTCCCAGGGTATCTGTATGGCTTTATTTTTCYGTCTTCATCTCTTCTCTGAAACAGTCCTTGCAGTGTTGCTTTGCTTTAAGATGACTAAAAGTCAGAGATTATAGTATTTCTTTTAATTTGAGAGCCATCAGTTTGGAGAAATGATCAAAACTGGTATGTGAGGTGCACAAGCTTTTGGACAGCTACTTTTTATTCCCTGGAAGTTGCTGAATTGTAAGTGCATCCCTATGTGTGAATTTGTCCCTGGATGCTGAGGTGTTTGCCATCCTCTCTGTTTGTTGCCTGTAGAAGTCTAACTTTTTGCCAACTCCTTCCTTTCTACCTCTCTCTGGACTCAGGTTCAGAAGAGATGATGGTGGTCAAAGACAGGGTAAGTTGAGATCGAATGCAAAGCAGCTTTCATGGATGGGGAAGAAAATTCACTATGCATCTTTCCTAAAGGAGTTTACTTTTTTTATGTTTTTATATTTAAGGAAAATTCTCTTAATTAGAAGAACTCAAAGACAAGGATTCTCTTTCCCTGAAAGATCCTTTGAGTGATTCTAGCTAACTTGCTTTTTTACTTCCTTTATGGAGGTGATGGCAGTGTGGAAGGCCTCTGTGTGTGTTTTGTTGTGTGTTTTTTTTGTTTGTTTGTTTTTACTTTGTCCCACCTAATTCCTTTTTACTTGATTAAAGAAATCCATGCACTAAACCCTGACTTTCATGATATATTTTTCTAAGAGCTGACAAACATAATGAGGGGTTTCAGCTCAAAGTCCTTGGGTATTCCTACTTCTGGCACCATGGGGATTTTTGGCTGCCAGCACTTCAGTCCGAACTTTCTGTAAAACTCTTCTGTAGCAGCCAGAATTAACACTAAAAGAATTTAATACACACATCTTCCATATTTCTTACTGAAGTTTGGTCTGTATATCTGTGGATAGTTCTGTTTCTGAATATGCTCACTGCTAGTCAGACTTGGGTTTTTTAAAAGGGTGTGAACAAGAGATTATCCTTTTACTTTACAGTATGGTTGTGATGTGGCTATGTTTGTGGCCACTGTTTTCCCTGACTTCCTCATATGAATCTTGCTCACACCATATATGCAAATTCGTCTTTCCTTCCATGCTGATGTTGCCACATCAGAGACAATTAACAGACTAAACTTGATTTTAAATCTCAGAAATTACATTTTATTCTCTGCCAATTTGTGAAGCTCTACACCTTTGTTCATGCTAAGTGGTAGTGTATGTTATCTTTTTAGGCACTACATTGCACTAGAACTGGTACTACTAAACTGGCTATTTTAGATATGTCTTTATTTGCTGATTTCTGAGATGAATTTTAGTGTGTACTTTAGTGTTTAGGGATAGGTGATGAGATATTTCAAGTGTTAACGTTTGTTATAAAGTTATAGTTTGAATCTATTTCTGAGGCAATTATGTTTGCCTGAATACCTGTGTTTTTATAACTTTCAGACTTTGTATGAACAGTGCAACAGTGGTAAAAGTCTTGATGTGTCTGCATTTGCAAAACCCGGAAGTCAAAAATCACGGACAACAAAATAATATACTGCTGTTCAGGATGCAACAGGGATGTCTGGTTTGTGCTGCTAGTTTTTTAAAGGACACTCACAGCATGAAGATTGCATTTTTTTTAAAGTAAATGTTCTTCATCTCTGATGATAATGCCACATTTCATTAAAAAGAGAATTTAATTGAATGCTTTTCACTGTGCTGTCTCTTTTACTCTTTGCATGCCACTTGCATTGAACAGTGAAAATTGCTAGTTGGTGATTACGGTCTTTGTTACTAAAAAAGCACTACAATGTTTGGATTACAAAAAACTTGTATGAGAATCTCCAAGCTTTTATCCCCCTGAAACTAGAAGGGGGCTGGGGTGGAGGAGAAACTGCCTAAAATACCAATTGGTGGACTTGAAAAACATGCAAATATCTCTTGAAATATCTTCTGTGACATGAACACAGAGTATTGTGCTGTTCTGTCCTTTGCCACTAAATATAAAAAATAAAAATACCTTTTACGTCTGATTTTGATCATAACTAGGGGCATAAGCATTCTGTTTATATAGAAGTGATTAATTACAGTACTAGCAGATAAATGTAAATGTGTGGTTTTTGAGCTGTTCTTTGCTGGTTGATAAGTGGTGCAGTGGAAACATCAGTATTGTTCTGAAGAATAATGTAAATAAAATGGCTTTTGTTCTATTAAAAATGCTACTGCTTTGTAAATTCAATATGCTTTTTAAATTTTTAAATAATAGAATGAGATTCATGGTGGTCAGAAATCACTAATTAGGATTTTTAAAAGCTTTATAATAAGCACTATTTAAATAAAATGCATCGAACCTAGCAGGACAGACTTTATGCATGATTCTGTTAGTGGTTTAAACAGGTTTTGTTGTCCCTGTGAGCTACGTTTCTGATGCAAGTGTGTGAATTTTAAATTTACTGAAACCATTGAGAGAAGTTAAAATAATATGTATCGTTCTTCTTGCTGGAGGCTTACTTAAGCCAACATCTCATCTTGCTGCCTTGGGAAGGTGTAGCTTCAATGCAGAGAATTATTGCAAATGATTCGGAGTGTTTTTGTGCATTATTCTAAGGATGCGGACATCGTTCCTGAAAATTTTGTTCAGTTTGACCCTATCAAAGGGCAATTTGCATTGCGTTTGTCACATGTATTAGCAGCATCAAGATATGTTTGTCGTCTTTGGTACCATCTGTTTGTCTAGGTAAATGTATACCTACATGAATAGGCATGTTCTACTATATATTCTACTTTCCTTTAGTGTTTATGGGGGATCACTCTTTACTGACATCCTTGGTTGAAGAAAATATATTACCTCTTATCCCTGGAAGATGCAACTGCTTCTGCAGTGTTCCAATGCAGCTTTATATGCCATCAGCTCAGTATACTTTTTTCAGAACTTTTTTCCATATGTGCATACTCTGCAGATTAGCTTTATCGGTATTGCTCATTAACACTATCATAATGTCTTGATCTGAAATTTGTAGCAGGCAGAAGAGCTAAAGATGCCTGTCCCTCAGCAGCATTATTGGAGGGGAGACCTTATTTCAACATGTGTTCCTGTTATCTTCACTGGATAAGTTTACCATGGTTCATCATAGTTTTTTGGTGACTTCATAGCACTACAAGACTGAAGAATGAGAGAAGAATCATACACTTTATTCTTGCATTGAAACTCAAGTATTGCATTTTTTTTCCAAATTTTAATGACCATGATTTTAAGCAAAGTGTTTTCAGAGCTTGCTAATACACTAAAATAGTGCTTCTCCATGGGTAGAATATTCTGTTCTAAATTCTCTCATATTCACTTAATCCTCTAATTCAAAGCAGCAAAAACAATTCTTTAAATAATTCAACAAAAACTCTGTTCTTTAATGAAGGATTTTTATAATTTTAGCAGGCCTCTGCTTAATGTCTGTATTTCAAAACTCTAAACCTTCATCAGCTTCAGATGCCAGTTAGGACCATCTCCCTGTGACAGAGCAACTGCTTGTAAAAGAGTGTTAATTATTGTTCTGGGGTGTGGTGTTCCTGTGTGTGTTCATCACCTGCCCTCCTCCTGTATTTCAGGTTACTTGATCTCTGTAGTCCATAGATTCATAGGGATACATAGGGAGAGTGATGTGTAGTAGCAGCAACTACTCCTGATATTGGCTCTTCTCACCTCAGCCTGGTCTGGGAAGAGAGCTGAAGCAGGGGGCAGGGAATGTGAGCTCACCCCAGCAGTGGAACGCTGTAGGAACAGCACATCTAGGAGGACCCCTCCTTTTTTATAAGGCCAATCTTGGAATGATAAACTTAAGTTTGTTGTCATTATATGAAACAGATTATGGAGTCTCAATTATAATTGTTGTTTGAAGGAAAAAGGGCTATTCCATATTTCTAGAAAAAAATCAGTTTGTTCTCAATGGTCCTGTTTGGGTGYTTTTTTAATTCCAGAAGTTAGTACTCCTTTGAAGAAGCTCAGTGGTATTTTGAGCATGATGAACACATATGCTAATTGCATCCTGCTTGTCTCTTATACATTAAAATTTTAGAGTTGTGAAGCTTAAGTTACTGAAGACAAAATGTTAGTATTCTGCACCTTTCCCATTCTAGACAGCTGGGAAACTATGGCATAAGAACTGAGACACTATCTCCGGTTTTCTCTGGAGAGGTAAAAAAAATATATCAACTTCATCAGAGAAAGTTTGTGAAGAAAATTTTTTTTTCCTCTGCAGAAACATCTTTTTGCTGGGATCAAAATGTCTTCCACCTACTTCTCTAGACTAAACTTTGAAATATTTCTGCGTAATTATTCTACCATTATAACCACTATTTGCTGTTTTGCTTTTCTGCTGCTTAGTGTTGAATGAGGAAAAACTGCTGCATGACTTTTTTTTGTGTGAGCTTTTTCAACCCTTCCTTTCATTCCAAGGACTGCTGAAGAACTTGCAGGAAATCGAGCTGGCATGAACAGGAGCTTATGAAAGGAGGGCTGGGACTGATAAGCAGTGGGTTGTCATCAGTCATCCCTCTTGTTTGCAATTTTCCATTGCAAATGAGGGATTAATTTATACTCCCCACACCTCAGTCACATGATACAAGATGTCTACCTTGTTTGTCAGCTGCTCTTTACTGTCTCTTAACTCATTCCTATTTGTTTCTGCTTTACAAAAACAACCTCCCTCTTGACATTCTGTTGGGATCTTAAAAATGTGTGTGAAGTACATAGATACCTAGTATCTTTAAAGGACAGAATCTTAATCTTGAAAATGTTGGGTAACACAGGTTGCTGCCCGAAGCTTTCTCATCATTACAAAATAGCCATCATGCATTACTATCATCTGTCCTTAAGCCACAGTTCAGGACAATGTGCGTGTATAAAATGGGGAGAGAAGGCAGCCAACTAATCCAGATCAGAGCCTGTCTGTTCGTAATCTCTGTTGTTGGAGGGTGTAGTGCCATGTCAGATAATATTGAGATATTGCAACTACATGAAGAGTAGGAAGGTAAATGTGAACATTTTGGTAAGTTCCCATCAGTAGCTCTTGTTCAAAAAATGAATTTGGATACTTGCATCCCGTGTTAAACCTAATACTGTGATGAAAGAACCTTTACTCAGCAACTAATACTAACAAATGCCTAATCACAGAATGATGCCTGCCTTTAATATTTACAGATGGGTATAGCATTGCTCAGCCTGAGCAACTGTTAGCTTCTATTTAAATACAGTTGAAATTCAAAGACTAAAGGGAATAATGTTTAAAGTTCAAAGGCTCTGATCTGATTGTCTTGTGCTAACACACAGAATTGAGCCCTTGACAAATGTGTGAAGAAAAGGGGGTCCGTTTTTCTTGCTTAATTCTTTCTCAGAACACTTGCCAAAGGAATGAGAGCTGAGTCCTATCCCTGTGGCCCTGGAGGGCTCAAACTCCTGTTTCTCACTAGGCCTTGGTGAAGGCAGTTTCCTCTCCTGCTGCTGAACATGCAGCTGGGCAGGAAGGGAATGGTAAAACCACTAACACAAGAGAGAACATAGAGGGATATGATTTGGTCTGAAGTAAGTCAAATAGTCGTTAGGTTGTGGTTCCCCCTGTGGGCTTCTGTTCTTTCCTAAAGTACTGGATAGTAATTTCATGCTAAATAAATAACCAATCCTGGGAAACAGTGCTCGGTATCCAAATGAAAATTAAACAACTGAAACTTGAATTGTAGTCCACCTCTGCTTACTCATAGGCACCTCAGCAAGGACTATAGGCTAATTGTTACAGGTGCCAGTTATGTGACCAGAGATACGGTAAGAGCTGAAAATTAACTAGTACTTCCTTCCCATTGTCTAGGCCCTCATATTGTCTTGCTGTGCTGTTCCATCTGTTGGCTTGAATTCTCAACAGCAAAGAAGAAAACACATACTATTATATTCATGTTTGTATCTTGGACACGTTTTCATGCCTAAGAGATAATTTATCCTGTTTCAACAAACAATGGTTGGCTAATAAAAGAGTATTCCTTCCTGCTTAATACATATATCCCTTCCAAACTCGAAGTTATCTGTGACCACTTGGCAAGATCACAAAGCCTGTCTGCTTGTCAGTAAGCTTGCAGAGATGCTCTTGCTTGCTCACTTGTTCCACATAAAGTAATTGAGATGAATCTTATTGCAAGATAAAGGCTATGTAGAATAGAGCAAGCAATGTAGTGTGATTACCTGTAGGAAATAGAACTGTACACCTGTACTGAGACAGAAGGAATCATTTTTCTGCCTGCCCCTTAAACTTTCATGGGAGTTGTTGATATGAAACCTGAGATAAAAATCTGACTCCTTACCTCAATTCCTCACCTTGACGGGTGGAATAGGCACAGCTAAAGAGTGATGCAATTCTAAGACGCCAGCTCTAATGAGATGAATTGCTAAAATCTAGGCAGCTTTTGCAATGAAAGAGATGACTAATTTCAGGGAGAATATTGATGCCAATGTTCTGAAACCTTAAACACAAGGAAAAGGTCAATGTTTAAACATGATCAGCCCATTGGTTTTTGTCTTACTGTGTTAAAAAGATCTCTGGTTTGTCTCTGTACCCACCTAGAGATGGGCGTGTTATGTGGTAAGTGCAAGTAAACTTTGAATACCTGCTTGTTACATGCTTTGTCTATTTATCTCAAATTTTCTTCACCGTTTTACATAGTTGTTGAAAACCAATTAAAAATACAATTAAATAAGTGATGGGTATGTTCAAGGAAATAAGAATTATAATCTTGGCATTGATACTTGCTTGTTGTGTGGTCTTGAATAAATTTTCTATGAGTTCTTGTTCCCCACATTCTTTGTTTGGCAAGTTTGGCAGAAGGTTGTTTCTTACCATGAATTTGTACAATGCCTATTGCATTTGGCTTATTGTGTGGGAAGGATAGAGCTCTCGATACTACCACTGCAAAGCGGCATCATGCTTTGAAACTTCATTCTGTTAAGAATATTTCAGTTATTCACATGTCTTTTGAATGTTCGTGTAATGGATCTCTGAACTATGGATGTGCARTTTCATGCAGCAGAAGGCAGTGATGTCCCCTCTACTGTGGATAGATCAAGCTGGGTACTGCAGTCATGTTGGCGCTGTGGAAGGACTCTTGAGCCAGCCAACAGGAAGCACTGACCAAAATCCACCCCTTAGGCAGAGGAAGGCCTGCAACCTACGTGTTTCACTTTGCTGATGAATGTGCTAACTATTATGCTATAAGGCAGAACAAAACTTCCGTGGCTGCCTCTGCTATGTGTGATTTGGACATATCTAGTAGCCCTTCAAGGAACTCAGCTGCTGAGGCAGCATTTCCAAATTCCCGGTGGTTTTGAGTAAAAGTCAGCTGCTCCTTTCTGTCAAGACAGTGATGCCTGCAGGCATGTACAGTGGTGCTACTGTAGTGCTTTAGTGTGTAGCACTCTTACAAATGAAAGTACCTACAATGCTAAAATACCTGAGTAATGAGATGAGCTGGAGTTTGGGACTTGAGCAGAACTTTGGTACCTAACTCAAAGGTGAATTTCTGTCTAAATCTTTTAGTCCAACCCTGGAAGTCTTAGCAGAGGTCTAGCACTGCAAAGGTAAGACACTTCAGAACTGCAGGGGTACATGCAAATACTAACTAAGATTTGATTTTTAGGGAGAGCAGAAGAAGACTTAGAGATCCTGGCTTTCATCACATTTTACTGAGTTTGAGAATGCTTCTGTTGCTCCTATGCCTCTTATCTTTTCCAGGAAGAGAAGACTGACAGAAAAGCTAAGTTAGTTATCTGCATCGGTATTCAGTGCAGAAGAAGTTTAAGAAACTTTCATGTAAGGGCCTTTCTTTGCAGGAGTTTTGTCCAAGAAGCTATTTAAAGTTGATGTACTAGTAGCAGCTTTTTAAGAGAACTGATAAAAATGAATACTAACAGATCTCCAGGCCCAGGAGGTCTATTTTCAGGACCAAGTGATCTATTTACTAGAGAGTTCTAAAGTTAGGAGTTTGAGTTTGCAACTGGTGTACTAGATTTTAAATTAGCCTTCGGACCACAGAAATGGAAGGCTGTAAGTGTGATACAAGTCTTTAAAAAGGTAGAGTTTGTTAAATACAGGCTACTAAGTATGATTTCCATAATAAATCAATTGGGGGGGATTATGTTAAAGAGTGGAATGAGGGGATTCATGGATGAACAGGAATTATTGGGAAAGAATCTTTGGTAGAGAAGTAAGGTTTACAAGGCTTAGATCTGTTTAGTTCGTTTCAGAGTCAGCAAGTATGTGATTCTACATAGCATATCTGGATTTTCTAAAAGCCGCTACTGCAAGGCTCTTCAATGTTTCTAAGAGAAGCTAATCTGCCAAGACAAAGGAGAAAATTCTGCTCAAGGATCAACAGATGAAATTAAGTAGTCTTCCTCACTGAATGAGGATTACCAGTAAGGCAGGTAAGGGATCTGTAGTACTCAGCATTCCTAAATGATCTTAGAAAAGGGTTAAATAGCAGACTGATGGCAGAATTATTCAGGAAAATATATGTAAAGCTTCTGGGGAGGTGGGTTAGGGAGGACATATAGARGAATCTTATGTTACTGATGAAATAGCAGATGAAAGTCTACATTGATAAAAAGCAAAGGAATTCACATGAGGGCAAAATACACATACAACACTAAGGGGCTTTAAAATAATGTTTGAGAAAGATCTTCCACGTTATGCCTAATTCTCTGAAAACGTCTGCTCAACACTTGTGCTCTAGGAGCCAGCTAGAATGTTAAGAATTATTGGGAAAGGAAGAGAACAAAACAAAATACTGATATGCTGCTCTATGAATGTATAGTGTGTCTATGTTTTGAATACAGTCCAGAGTTCTTGAAAAGGATCTTCTAAAACTAGAGAGTAGGCAGAAAAACAGTGACAGTGTTCAAAGAGATGAAACAACTTCCATATACTACTCATTTAAATGACTCCTCATTTAAAAAACATCATGACTTTGGGGGAGGGAGAAGTCAGAGTTGCACAGAGTTAGGATCTACTGGGAGATGCTTAATAAAATGATCAGTCAGAATTTTTAAGCAATGAATGGATGATATTTGGGTTTTGTGTGTAAAATATAATTACGTTTGAGATGAGGCTAGTGTGGGATATTGTGGAAGCCAAAAATATGTGTGCGTTCAAAAAGAGATTAGATGCATTCAAGGAGGTTAGGAAGATCCTTGGCATTGAATATAAGTGGTATGGATGTAATCTCTGGCTTGGGAATTCCCTTTTAAACCTCTGATCCAAGAGTCTGTGATGTTTTGCCAAAGACAGAATCACTCACCCTGAGCTCACCTTGCTCATACACTCTCTGTTAGGGTTCAGTGTTGGAAAGAAGATATTGGACCACATGGACTCTTGCTCTCACCCACTTTGGCAAAGCTTAGGTTCCTTAATGGATCCCGATGGTTGGTATTTTTTGGGCACTAGATATTTGATTTCAATCTCCATGCCTGTCAACATGACAATTTTTGCAAGCAACATTTAAATGTGATTAGATACATTAGTATCATCTGAAAAGCAGTCATGTTTTAGCAGGTATTTTGTATACCAGCAATGGCTTAACCATATCTGTACAATGTTATCTTGCATCCCACCTTCATCTTGTATCTGAGCCAGCACCTCAAGCAGTCATGCAAGTTGTGTAACTTCATTGCAATTTCCCTGCTGAGATCATGTACCRTACCTTTAGAATGGCACTGTAAGTTGGATCACAACAAGGTTTTTGTCTTGATGTAAGATGGGAGAAAGCCTCCAAGAAATGAAGTGGCAGAGTAATCAACCACAACACTTTGTGGTAGGAGCAGAGTTCTGGTTTTCTTTTTACAGGCTTGCTCTGGTGGACAAAAGTTCACTTTAGGTCTTGTAGATATACTGTAACTTTCTCAGTTTGGCTGGTAACCACTTACTGACATAACTGGCATAACATTTGGCACATATTCTGTTAATAATGCTGACAGCTACCACAGCAATTTCTGCCAGCAGCTCAGGTCGGTACAAGTGGCTGTGTTCCAAAAACCAGTCTGGCACAGGTAGGTTTTTCTGAACTTTTGTTTTTTCTCCTCTGCATGGGCAGGTCTACTAACCAGTCCTGCAA
Source organism: Apteryx rowi (assembly GCF_003343035.1). Classification (NCBI taxonomy): domain Eukaryota; kingdom Metazoa; phylum Chordata; class Aves; order Apterygiformes; family Apterygidae; genus Apteryx; species Apteryx rowi. Next base: position 145,035 of record NW_020451114.1, on the reverse strand, counting down.
AACTTGTTTAACTAGGCCTTACTTTGCACAGTTCCTTGTGTGCTCAGCCTTCCCACAGCACATTGCCTCACATTTTGCTATATGCATGTATTGATTTCCATTTTAAAGTTATAACTGGAAGCTTTTCAATGATGGTTTCACTGGAAAATGCCAGTTCAATGAGTTCAGGGTGTTCCTTTCAAGTTCTCTTGAGTTTCACTTTTGACAAATGCTTGCTAGGATTCAGGTAGACTCATGCCTTAATTCCTAGCATATGGCCTCCATATCCTGGAGCTAAGTCCTTTCAGGATCTGAGGTAACCCCACTGGGAATTATGGAGCCCTACAGTGTTTGCCATCTCCTTTGTGGGTCTCTTGTTATGCTGGGGTGTTACATATTCCCTTCTCCCTTCAATCACTCTGGTATCTGGTACACATCAAGGGTATTTTTGAGTTCAGGGAGGTTCTGGTTCATGGAAAGCTAATGAAAAATAAACTTTGCTGCAAACTGGACATCCTGCTTTTGACTCTGTCCAGAAACCTTTATTTTCCTCAGAAAGGTTGTACATAAAAACTGGTTGTGTAATGTGTTAAACGTTGCTAATGCATGGGTGAGTTGTGGAGAAAAGCTAGTGCATCCAAGCACACTTTCCATAACAGCTTACTCATCTTACCTGCTTACAGTAAACAGGAGTCGTTACAAGTGGAATCTTGTTCATTCCGCTTAACCAAAACATCATATCTTTCTCTCTTAATTTTGCAATTATAATAATAGCTTAAGTTTGTATTGACATAAGGTGCAACACATGTAAATTGATTTTCATCGTGCCCATGCCTTAGAACATCATAGTTTAATAACGAAGAATTTCCTTCCACTATGACAGACTGATCGTAAAAGGCAGCTGAAGACATTAACACAAGACTTGAAGGGTCTCCCAGATCCATCTGCTTTTATAGCAAAACCATGCTGCAGTCAGCGGTATAAATAGATCAAATTAAAGAGGGAAAAAAAAAATCCAGGAAAGTGCTGTATGCCAACTGTTCTGCTTTGTAAGTCGGCCAGAGCCTCACTATACAGGTGAGAAACTTTCTGATACCGCCCCCCCCCCCAATTTTTTTTTTCCTGCCTTTTTTGGATCATAATTCCTTCTTTTGCCAGCACTGGCTTCTAGCTTAAATAGCACTATTCTCCTGGAGCACCTCCCCTCCGATGCCATCACAGAATGCAAGTGTATGCTCCCTGCCTTCTTTCTGCTTGGCCGAATGAGTCAAGCTCTTTTGTAGAGCATTTTCCTGACCTGCTTGGTAACCTGTATCTGCTCTTTCATATGTTCTGGTTAGCCACACTCAGAAAAGACAAACTGAGGATGGAACTATATTTCAGAGGACTCACTAGGTGCTTTTTAGGTGGAGATAATGCTATTCTGTCTTTCCTGCAAATATATTTCTGCACAATCTGTAGGATGCTTTCTTTGGGGGGTGGGAGGGCTTTAGCACAGTGGTGATTGACAATCAAAAAGTGACTAATAGAGTCACTTCCAACTGCTAAGCTCGCAGCAGGCAGGAGAAGTTCTTGGTTTTGGTGCTAGATGCTTGACCTACCCTTTGCACTACTGAGTTTACTCCAACTTGTTTCACTCCTATCCATGATGATATCCACCTAGTCCTGAATTATTGCTGTAGAACCAAGGATGATGCAAAACAGGTAGCAGTAAATTTCACAGAATGCTATTTCTGTATTGAAAATATTAACTATGACAATCATCTTGGGAGGACGTCCAGTAAGAGCATCTTTTCAGCCTGCCACTTGTTTTAGTACTGTGCATTGTCATCTGTCTCAGTGGTTCATGTAGCTGCCCTAACTTTTTCCACTTCAACCAGTAATATGTTATTGTGTCAAAAGCTATATGTTCAAGAAGCATGCAATCCAGACCATCAGGAGAAAATAAATTGTTTAGTATGGTCTGATTTAAAGTTAGTAAACTCAAGCTGTATTTTATATCACTTTCTACATACTTTATCATTAAGTACTTTTTTCTTCTAAATCTAGACATACTTTTGAGATTAGGCTAATCAATCCCACACAGATCATCACCTTTTTGCCCCCTCCCCCACCTTTTTTTTTTTAAACTTAGGATCTCCATGTGTGTTACCATCACTTTAAAATGAGTCTGTCTGACCTATGATTTCACTTGCCTGTCCTTTCAGAATTACAGAAGAATAGCTTGTCAAGTCAGAATTAAGGTCCTTGTAGCCTGATATCTTGTTTCTGACAAGTGCTGCATGATAAGGAAAGAATGGCCTGGGCAAGAGTGTAGTGATGTTTCTGGGGTGAGGATCAGTGCCTTCCCTTGAACATATGAAGTTGCCCTTCCAATTCCAAAATGATGGAATTGTGCTCATTTCCAGTACCATACTCAGTTTCAGTGGTGATCCTGTCTTTGCTTCATGAAGACGTTCTTGTCCTCGCTAAAAACTGTGGCAGAAAATCAACTTCTTTTAGGGTGATATGTAAATTTACAGTAATCTGTATATTGTCCTCATTTTTTCCTGTTCTCTTTTATGTATGTATGACAGAGCATCCTTCTTGTTTTAAGATCCTTTACAAGGTCAGTCTTAGCTTAACTTTTAGAAATTCCTACTTTATCTGCACATTTCTTAAACTCTAGGAAATAATTTTTTGAGCAGTCCTCCCATTCTTAGAAGGTTCTCTTCAAATTTTTCTTATTCCTGGAATAACAGTTCAAACTCTTTTGGCTTTTAGAAATTGAGAGCCTTAGTTTTAGAACTACTTTTGTTTGTTCTGCTATTTTATTTAAATCTTTGGTCACTTGTACTGAGAGTCATCTTTTAGAAATAATGTTTCTGGCATACCCTTGTTACTTACCAAAACTGAGCCCAAATTGGTGTCCGCTCTTGAGAGGTTCAGGGACTATATGGTAAAAAGAAAGGTCACTCTTAAGATGTCACTAAACAATTTTTCTATTTTTATCTAGGAAGCTAGTCTCCCATAATGATACAACACCTCGTAATATTTGGTCTCTCTAGTAGTGTTTTACAAAGCTGTGTTCAGATCTGCCCTGATGGTGGATAGCGAGCTCCCAGAACAAGCTTACTAAGACTGCTCTTGCCATCTTTTTCTAAAATGATTTTGGAACAAACATTCTGATTTATTTGCTGTTCCATGTTAGCACCACTCAGATAATTACCAGCTGTTCATCCCCTTATTTCATTTTGTTTTCTGTATCTAGAGCAATATATGTTCTTCAGCACCTGTGCGGGGAGCCTGTTCTTACACATAGCACTGCTGCCCAGCGTCATCCTGCTGGTCAGAGAGGAACTAGGAGCCTGAGGAGTGTGGTCTGAGGCAAGACCATAAATCAGCCCTCTCCTCAGGCTGCCAGTATAGCACGGCAACAGATCTATCTCCCAGAAAGACCATCTTAGCTGGGGTCAGGACTCGTGCTTGGTGAGTCCTGAAGGCCCTGCACTCCAGACTCAACTACTTGCTTTGATTTTTAATGTGTTTTTTTTTTGTTTCGTGTGGGGGTGTGTGTGTGTGTGGGGGGGGGATTTCTTTGGTGTTTTGTTTTGTTTTTTAACTTCATGTTGCTTTTCAACTGTACTTGTTGCTTCGTGGGTGTCCTTGCATTAAAGACTTCTAACTTTTAATCTGAGTTGTGACTATGTCGAAATCACATCTGTATCGCAGAGGCTGGGCTTCAGATTAACCACCTGCATCCAAAATACGTTTCCTACATCTGTGGTTATTAATGTCGCAAAGTGTCACAGTTAGAACAAAGTAGTTCAGTGTGTGGGCTGCTTTTCTCTTAATACAGTTGTCAGATACTGTCTCAGGATATGTTATCACTGATGATGTTCTAGAGCAATACATTATTGTCCAGTCAACATCAAATTGATACTGGCTTTGGTGTAGGGGTTAGTATAAACTGAGTCATTAGTCCATTCTCTTCTTTGGATTGGCCTGCATTTTTGTCATATAATTGGCAAGTCTTGACAACTTATTCAGTCCACTTACTCATTTCGAGCCTATAGAAAATGTCTTCCAACCTTCTCTTAGATATCAGTCTCTTTTTTTAATCCTTAAATGACTTTGTGTAGAATGAGTATAAATACACATGTGTATATACATATGCATACACATATACATACTTGCATACACACTTTTTCATGTATACTAAATTTACTTATATGTGTATATATACATATAGTCAGAATCCAGGTGCCCTTAAACAGCTCTACCTGTACTGACAGCTCCCCCATGTACTGATAACAGGTTGTTCTTGACCCTTGCTACTGATAGCTTTAATTTTTTTTCTGTATGGTCTTGTTTTGAGTTACAGCTATTACAATTGTTGTCTGAGCTGTATGATACCTTACCTACACAACAACTGGTTCTGGACTATATTTTTAGCTCACTTCTGATTAATGCTCTGGGAAGAACTTCTGCATCCACCAAATATCTCCCAGGTTGTCATTGGATTTGCAAATTACATGCTCTGACTTCAAGTAGAGCCTCTCAGCAGTATCTCAGAGGCACATTTCTTGAGACCATTGATAATAAATGGATTTTTGACTAGTCAGACAACAATGGTCTTCCATGAAAAGGTCTAACACTTGTTATGGCTATACACTGAGACCAGACTTCCTATTTCTGTTCACACAGTGATTCCTGGTGCTTGGTGCCTGGTCCACGTACTATGAGGCTCTGGGCTGAACCATGTGCTGGTATTTTAAAAGTACAGTTCCCATGCAGTCCTTCAAGGCTTTGCATTTATTGGAATCAAGGTTTCTCTTTAACTCCTTCAGTTCCCCCAAATCTTCAAGATACGTACCAAAATGTGTTGAATGCTTTTGCATAGGAATGCTCTAAAGTAGCTAATTTGAAGAGCTAAACTTGGTACCAAGTTTTGTAGTTTTAGTTTACCATTTTTAAGGAATCATTGTATTCCTTCCTTGTCTGCTAAAACAGACGTGTCTTTGACTCAGATTTACCATAATTTCCCTATATACCTAGGTATGCTGTTACTAATAAATWTAATTTACAGCTTTGTCTGCAATAGCTCTGGTCTTATATTGCTAATATTTTCCAAAGCTCTTCAGAAGATAAATCATGCCTGACCGACCTGATTGTCTGCTATGATGAAACGACTGGATTTGCAGATGAGGGGAGAGCAATGGGTACCACTTATCTCAGTGTTAGCAAGGCTTTTGACAGTCTCCCACAATGCTCTTGTACCCAAGTTAGAATATTATGGACTGGATGGATGGACAGCAAGATGGGCAAAATGCTGTTTGGATGATCAGGCTCAGAGGGTAGTTGCTAAATGGTTATACTTTACCCAGAGGCCAGTGACAGGTGGAGTACCAAGAGATCTGTACTGCGAGCTGTCCTATTTAATACCTGGAAGTGGCAATGGCGTGTATCATCAGGTTGCAGTTCCCCATCTCTTCTGGTCTGGAAGAATGGGATGGGAGCTTGTCATCAATCCTGGCACCTCTGTGACTTTGGGTGGAGACTCTGTCTAAGCAGCTACCTGGTAATTTCTGAAGTTTAGTGAGCAAGAGAGGACTGACTCCTGCAGGGCATCAGGGAGGGTGGAGGAGCATTTGCTAGCCCTGGCTGCTGGGGTGATGACTGAGAGGTCTTTTGGGGGCAGACCAAATAGAGTATTTCACAACTGGTGCAATGAGGTGACTGGACAGCACCTCATTAAGGGCAGATGTCAGGCAATTYGACATCAATGGTAACTTTCAGAGGAAAGAAAACGATACTGCATCCGGAGAGGGAATCAAGTTTGGCATTTGCTCTGTACGTGGGCCCAAAAGCTCCTTGATTTTCCTGCTGCTCCTTGGAACAATCAGAAAGGTAATGCTGTAACCAAGCAGCTTTTTTTGCTAAATCAGTTTCTTGAAAAAGCTTTAATACCACAGCAAATTCTAACACTTGAATGCAGGCAGGTGGAGGGGAAGGAGAATCCAAGCAGCAAAAAAAGAAATGTTGTTGAAATAAATGTTATTTTCTGTACTGTTTCCAAACATGGCTCCACTACTCCTATATGTAATTTAGAGACTTTTGTTGTGGCACTCTTGCACTGAATTGCATTTATTCCTCTGGTATTGTAAAGGGCTCTTAGGGCAGGCATCACGAACTGCATTTTCAATCTCGGGTTGTAAACCATGTATTATAGTAACAAGAAAGACAAGGATTGTAGCAAATTTTTGACTATTTTAAATCCACTTGAGGGCACCATAGTATTATTGATAGTGGAGATTTTCCTAACAACGTGGATTACTCACTATATTTAAAAGGAATCTTTTAGAAATAGCAACTATTTTATTTTAAAAAATCCACTATCTGGGGAGAACACCTATTTCTGACCTGCTGTACCTTCCCCTAGATTACGTGCAGTCTGCCCTAAGACACAAGACCCTCTCCTACAGTATGTATACTATACCCTTTCAGTAACTTGATAGGATGATAAGCCTTGGGGATGAACAGACCCAAATGGAGAGAAAATAGAGACTATTTTGGCTCTGAGCTCCTGTGAGATGTAAACTTTGCTCTGAGATCTCTGAAAACCATGGGAGATATTTATCTGAGAATGGAGTAGCTGCTAGTTACTGGGCCTGAAGGCCCAACCTAACTGCTGTGTCCCAGCACTGGAGGTGAGCAGGTCTTGTGGCCCCCCCCACATCATAATTTCAGAAGGCCAAGCCTTGTCCATTGAGGCACTGGAACATTTTCTTTCTTCTTTTCTCCCTCATGTGCTTGCTTCCCATCCTTTCTTCTCCCTTTCTGCATTCCTCTAATCCTAGTCTCTGACATTTTCAGCCATAATCTGGCTAATACAGTCACATTTTGTTTGACGGCTGGTTTGTATCCAAAGTGATCTTTTTTTTTCCTCCATAGCTTCGCCTGAAGCTGGCAGGAAGTCCAGATTTGAGAGCAACTGCATTAGCTGAGGCAAAGAGAGTCTCTTAAAAGAGAAGGTCGCCTTGCTGCAGTTGTTTGATTTGCAAATTACACATGCTGACTTCAAGCAGAACCTCTCAGCAATATCTCAAAGGCACATTTCTTGAGGCCATTGATATTGCATAGTTAATGAAATTGTATGGTTAATGAAAACAGCTGAGGTTCAACAAGTCCCTTGAGTTTACCCAGCTTTATCCAAAGATGGTGGTACTTAACTTTGTCACTCGAAGGAGGTAGGGCTGGGGAATGTTGATGGTTACTGATGGTTATCTCCCGGCTTTAGGGGAGTTCTAAGTTTTGACAGTGAGGCTTGACCGATGGTCTGACTAAACTAGAAAGGAGAATAGAATGGTTGGCCACAGGTAGGAAGGGTTGTTAACCAAATAGGAGTGTTTTAAAGCACTATAAGACAGCTGCCTAGGGAAATTTTCTGAGGGGGACTTTAAATTTAAGCCTATTACCTTGGAGAAATAAAGAGGAGGTGTCTACTTCTCTGGCCAGTGCTGCAGGTGTGGGGTTTGCTGCGGTGAAATAAGTGACCTGTTGATGAATTATGTTATGAGATAGTAACTGTGATAAACGACGAAAAGTCCAGAAGGACTTGAAAGACGTAGTAAATTTTAACCTGAACCTTGAAGGAAGAACACCAAGGACGGATGGTGAACCTTGAAGGAAGAACGCCAAGGACGGATGGTAAAGGAAGAACGCCAAGGACGACTGGATTGTTTATCCAGGATGTAGAGCATCGCCAAAAGATAAATGRACTGASAGTTYRGGATGTAAATAGCATTAAAGACCAGCTGGATTATATTAAATGTCATATTGATAAGCAARTAGCGAACTAGGTAATTAGTAAACAATGAATCAGCATATGGAGTCAGAATATAAAAGTGTGATCCTGCTTACAATAAAGTGGACATGCGTAGCATTCATATTGAGTGTATTGCCGTGTCTCGTCTTCACTGCAACATGCAGGCATTGGAGTTGTGCCCCAGAAGTATTTCTATTTGCATTTCAGAGGCTGGGCTGCTTCAGGCTTGTCAGCACAGGAATAGATTATCAAATACAAAAAGCTTCAGTAAAAGAGATCTGTCCTATAAAGTGAAAAAAGAAGAATGTGGACAGACTCCAAGCTCATCCTGGGACTCCAAAGGCCCCTGGCTGGCAGGGCATGAGGTGAGGAATCAGGAAAAGGGGCTTTGAATCCCAAATCTACTGCTGGGTTGTGTGAAAAATTGTGTGGCCTGTCTGAGCCTCCGTTTCACTTTCTACATGTTATGTTTAACTTTACTCAAATTTAATGGTCTAAAATGTAAGGATGGCATTGCTGTCTAGATATGGTTTTATTATTCATAGCCTCACTGAAGACCTTATCTTTCTCAATGACTCATCTGCTCCAGAACTCTGCAGCATATGAAATTTCACACTGATAAAAGGCTGTAGCCAGCTGGGCAGAGTGATATCTGTCTAAAGGGATGGGAAAGATTAATGCCTGTTGTCATCGGATCAGTTGCTTGCTGACTAAATTTTTTCTGTTGTGGTTAGATCCTCTGAGGTTTTAGCTTTATTGAATGAGATTGATAATCACACTGTGAAACTGTCAGTCATTCTGAAAAACACAGAAGCAGCAGCTTGAAACAATCTTCCTTATATGAGTCTAGGGTAAGGTACAGCTCACTGTCTCCATAATATACTTATGGTCCATCTACAGCAGGTAGAAACAGAGGATATGCAAATCAGATGACAGCTGATTTTCATTAACTGTTTGGAGAAGGAATATTGAAGGAAATAATTCCTTATCTGTTCACAGAGAGAGCAAAGATGTCTCACTCTCAAAGTTCCCACGTCTGGTCTCAATGGGAAAACTACACAAGGGTCTCCAGCCAACCTGTTCAATCTGTAGTACCTAGATTAGATCTTGCTCATATATTCTGAATCTACATGTAGTTTGAAAGCTCAGGTATCAGCTCTGCAAGTTGTTGTGTTCATCTTCATCCCATTCCTCTGTCAGGCCAGCTAATCAACTGATTTTCTCTAAAGAAGTCATGATTATGAACTGTGAACATAACCCTCAGGAACAGTTCTGAATCATCCTTTTAATACAGTTTGGTTTATGTGTCAGAAGAAAATGATTCCTGTTCATCAGCATCTAAGAGATGAGCATTTAACAGCTAGCACCTGCACAGTTCACAAAATCATTGAGAAATAGGCTCTACTGTATATTTTCACGGGGTGTTTCRAACACCTTCAGAGTCCTGCGGGCTTTCCTCCACTTGTACATGATYTCTAGACTCTCCCTCAATCTGCTTCAGCCTCAGTCTCATCAGCTCTGCTTCTCAGTCGTGCACTCATTTCCCTTCCTGSCCAATTGCTCCATCCATGCCACAAGGACTGCTCACCTGCAAATCCCTCCTGCTTTCTCTTCTAGTTTTCTTTCACACAGATGCATTAGCTTGGCACCCTATAAAGGCTAATGCCTTTATGCCTCATCTGCTCCACTGCACATCTTCCAAGAAGAGTCCAGCGTTTACTCTGTATTTTTGATAAGCCCTGCCTTGCCGTATGTGGTCCTCTTGGCCACCTGCTGCAGCTACCATCTCTGATGTTGTGAGGTACAGATGCTGTTTCTGTTGCTGCAGAGCAGTCATTTAAATCCTAATTTGTAATTCTAACTCTACCTTATAGGACAGCACTGGCCAAAATACCCTTTAGCCCCTGTTTTCATTTTCATGTGAAAATCCTGTTCATTCAGACTGACAGAATTAGCTATAGTAAATGGAAGATAGGGATGAAGGTGTGAAGAACTTTGTCAATGAATTTAGGCAGAAATACATGGCCTTTTTTTCTTTCTGCCCTATGCCTGTTGTGTATGTTAATTAGGAAAATTCAAATTACATCACTAGTGAGAGGTGTACCAAAAAGGGGATCAGTCACAGGTGATGCTACCTAGGCAAAGCTGCTCTGTGCTTTCTCTCAGACTGTTCTAAAACACAGCAAAGCATATGCTACAATACAATTCAAGAAGACTGCTTGTGCTTAAATTCAATTCAAAAAATTTTTTTTTAACTTCAGTATTTCTGGTTTCATTGCAAAGTTGACTTTAAACCACTGGTTTCATAGAGGCAGAAGTAAAGAGAAAATCAAAGCAATCCTACTTGAGGCTTGGTGTCAAATGCTACTGACTGCATGCTGGCTTCTGATGTGAACATGGTCATGTTAACCTAGAGATTAGCATTTTACATTAATTTTACTTGTTGCATAAACAAGATGAGATTATGTGAGTTTTTGCTTTTGAGACAGTGTATTTAGTGTGCATATGCTGCTGCTGGATCCCAATTAAATGTTAACTACAGTCAGCTGCCATATTATTGGCTCTCTTATCAGTTGTTTTCCATCTGTGAGGTCAACCTGGATATAATTCTCTGTCCTTGAATTTTGCAATTACATCTGGGTAGTTTGGTTTACCTTTAAGTTGGTTGAAGTAAAATAATGAACTTATGGAGATCATTGCTAGATCAGTCAGTCACTGGGTTCGCCTATACAAGTACTAGGTGTGTGGTCAACATCCTGTTCAGAATTAATCCATGCGAACATTGGATTTGTCAAATTATATATAGAGAAAAAGTAGTAGTCTTGAAATTTGAACATAGCTTTATAATACTCTATTGACAGGGAAGCATTTCTCCACCACTGCTGCCCTTGCTATTTTATTTGTATTACTGTAAGTAGCAAGGAGTGAGTGTGACATGATACATGTACATACAGGGATATCCCAGGAATTATCTTTAAAATAATGATGCATAATAGGGTAATCAGAATTAATCTGCCCTTTATTTGTACTTTCACATCTAGAAGTATTCTGAGTGGGGGGAGTTAACTAAAATGTATCCTTAAATTTATAGACTGGGTTTCTTTCTTGTGCTCATTTGTTTTGTGATGACTTCAGAGAGGCTCACGGTCCTACTGCTTTACTTGTTCTACAAACACCCCTCAACAAACAAGCATATACAATAAAGAGCAGAAAAAATAGGACAAGCAGAGAACATTTGATTGTGTAGGAAGTTAATGTGCATTTTGATGCATCTTCATATGCCATTGTTTCTTTTAGCATTTTGAATCATAATATCAGCTATCCTCAGCTAAGAAATCACTTGTAGCCTGGTTTCTTATAGCCATCAGTACTAGGGGATAGTAGAAATGCTTTATTTGCAGGGAAGGTTTACTTCGGTGTTAGAAACAAAAAGTAAAAATAAAACCCAAGAATCCTCCCATTTTTTTTTTCCTTTCTTCAAGTTAAAACTTTTTTAATAAGGTCTTAGCTCAGACAGTGAGGTGTTAATTTCCTAATAAACAGTAATAATGAGCTACAATAAACAGTAATAATAAATGTTTCCAAGAAGTTTTTTTATTTGCTTGCTTCTTTTGCTTCCTCAGTTCTTCTCTTCTAAACTTCTCCATCTGTTTAGATTTCAGTGTCAGGATTTAATGTGTAACAGAATGCACAACGACCTCACACTTAATCTCACCCTTATCCTTTTCAGCACCAAAGCAGTTGCTTGACCATGTGGCACTTGAATCATTTTCATGTGTTTGCTATAAATGGCAGAGGTGTAATAAAATGGGAACTCTAAGTCACACTTTAGTGCTACTACACTGGGAAGTCATTTACTTTGATCACATCAATACTTGTGCGCATACTGTTTTGTCAAAATGTTCTTAATATTTCTCAGAACTGAGTCTGATCTTCCAAAGACCATTTCCTCACTTGTTAGGATGATTAGTGTTGTGGTATTTTCTACTTTATTTTTCTAATCTTTTGCTGTCTAAAATGACATTTTTGGTCTAGGCATATATTTCTTGATGCTGTATTAACAATTTCTAATCCTCAATGCACATTGAAACACAAAATTCAAACAGAAGGTAAAAAAGGCTAGCGAATGAAACAGCAGAGCCTTTACTTGGGTCTTTTTTTCAAACCATACGGTTTTCTGTGAATGCATGAATTTAGAAAAAGAAAAGGGTTTTCCAAAAAACATACTTTTAGCTAATCCTTAGGGCACATTTTACATATTCTAAATTATTTGCTGTAACTTCAGAAGTGTTTAAAATGAAAATACCTTATTTTGACATTTTAAATAAAATGCTTTTTTCACACTTGTTTTGATTTCAGTTTTGCTCCAGATTTGGGGGTTTTAAAGATGACATTTAAAGTCATAATAAACTGGACATTTCATGTTGATGATTCCTGAAAGGCAAATCTGCGTGAAATTAAAATTTTCACATTTGTTTTCTACTGGGTGTTTTATTGTTACACAGATATTTGATCTGACAACCAAATTAGTTCTTTGCCATATCTCCTAGCTTATCAGCAAAGTAACATTAGCATACATGGTGATAGCATGCCGTGTAGCCTGCAAGAGAGAGCAAACAGGAAAGCTGTCCTTCTGCATGCTGCTTTTGTTACTGAAGGAGTGGCAGATCCCAACTTCCTTGCTCAGTGTAACTTCATGGCAAATGATACCACTGGCAGATGCACCCGGTGCGGAAACACGGCTGCCACCTGTGCGTGAGGTGGAGCAAATGGGGAAATCTCTGCAGCAGGATCTTCCCTCTGAGACTTTTGTAGGTTCTGACCTGTGAAAAGGTATGGTAGGATGTTGTTAGTCAAGTTAACATGTAATAAAAAACAGTAGCACTACTATGATTGTAATTCTGCTGTGGTCACAATTTCTTGAGTTTGGAAAAATGCAGTGAGATAAGTTAGCTGTCTGTGCTGGGCCAGACTTAGTCATCATTTACACACCCTGTACAACCTGCCTTAAAGGTCCTGGTAGGATTCTTACTTGAGCTGCTCAGACCTGCTTCCTCTGCATGCAGTGACAAGGTTTTTGCCCTTCATGCAGACCAGCTCTGCTGTCATTTGATCCACCAGTTCAAGGACATTTTCTTTCCTCTCTAGATGATTTTCCTCCTGGTTTACCAATCTGAATAGAATCTCTGAGCAATCTGGTGGGTGCAAAAGTCAGTGCCTAGGAGTCAGCAGGAGCACAGAGCTCTAAGGTGGAGGACACTTACCATAGGGTTGTGGGTTGTCAGGTCAGTTCAGCGCATCTTGTCCTGGCAGCCTTTCCAAAGATAGAGCCGGGAACAGAGTTGAGATGCCCCCATGTAATTTTTCACTTCTGATTGGTTGGTTGCTATCAGCTCCAATCTCAAATGAGAACAAGTAATGAGCTATGTCATTTATTCACAATTGTGAGATTGCATAAAACATGTTTAGCGATTTATGTGTGTATACAGAATATGAGGTTTAATATGAAACATTCATATCCTGGGATTTGAGCATTTCCTAGCTTTGCTCCACTACACATTAAAGCCAAAAGCTTGTTAAGGGTTTTGGCCAGTCATAGCAATAGTCCTGACCTCTTTGGGCCAGGATGACTCCTCCAGCCCTGTCCAAAGGAGATTCACATTTCCAGCATGGATGGTGCCAAGTATTGGCTTCATGGAAGGAAGTCCTATAGCCTTTGCTGCTTGTCTTGATAAATAATAAGTATGTGGGGCAAGAGGAAGGAGAAAAAGGGGGAGAGGTTTGGATCAAATGACCCTCACTACTGGGTCTGAGCTATGGAGTGATGCAAGTCCTGAAGGCCTAGATGCTTCAGTCCGTGCAAGCTTGGGTGTATTCTCACACAGGACTGTTGTGAAACATCCACTACATTGTCAGAAGAATCAGAGAGGGTGAAAGGATCCTTTAGTGCTACTCTAAACACTCTGCAAGCATGTTTTTTTCTTCTATTTCTGTTTGTGCATTCATGCAAACTTTGCAGCTGTGCTGGCTGATTTGGACTTTGTAACACCTTTAGTTGCTTTTAGATGAATCTTGCCTTACTGAACACGATTTCGAGTAAATGGCTGAACTCCAAGGTGTCTATTCCTTTCAGAATGGTAATTCTGGGTATCAGACACACTCTCGATGACCATTCTCCTGATACATATGTTTTGCAGTGTATCTAAAGGAGAAAAGGTATGTCTCCACTTAGTTACAAAGGCCAGCTTGAAAGCTGATACTTTCAGCAGGCATCTGTGAAGGAGAAATACCTTTTGGTAACCACTGTAAATTAGGAGCACTCATTGGTATACGGCAAGATAAAATCAAGCATTCCTGAACTGTGTGTGTCCCTATGGAGAATGTTACGCTAAGACTGAAGGACATATTTAATTTCTTGTCCACTGTGTTTTATAATGTGTTTGACATTAATACATTGCATACATTTTGATTTCCATTGCTCTAATGATCTTAAGATTTCCTGAAACACTCTAGTGGAGTTTCCACTGACCTTAAAAAATTTGTATTTTTAAAAAATTGATTAAGTGCAGATTTTCCTGAGACAAACTGAGCCAGAATTCTCTCTCAAGATTATGATTTCTGCAGATGTACTTGCTTTTAAACAACTTAGGGCTGTTTTTCAGAGTGACAGGAATACCATAAATGCTAGAACGAGCAGCACTTGAACTCATAATGCTAAAATCTCAATACTGAATGAGCACAGCACTCATTTACTGCATACATAGTCCAGAAGAAGGTCTAAATGTCTTTCAAACTATCAGTCAGTGGCATGGAAGTGCTTGTGTCTTGTGGCTACCTTTGACTTTGCATGTAACTCAGATCTCTATATGAATATTTGCAAATAATGTTTATCCTCTCATAATCTGTTTTTATTAAATATGCTCAGGTTTATCTTTTCCTTCTTTCCCTCCCTTCCATTTTCAACCTTGTATTATTTAAAGGTTTTGGAATCATCTGCTCTCTGAGCATCCTGGTTCTTTCCAGCCAGGGACATTGTGACAATCTCACTCTGCTTTTCAGCACCCGAAGCCAGTTTTCCTAGTTTAATCTGTTTGCTCAAAACCATACTGCACTGTGGCAAAGTTTTCACAGCCTTTCTTCTTGACTCCTGCCTGGACTCCATGGTTATCAGAAAGCTGGTTCTTCCCTGGAAATATCTTGACAGTAAAGCCTCATGCTCAGAGACAAAAGGATTTCCTTCACAATTTCCAACAGGTACATGACTCAACACCTTTTTCGCTTTCCCAGCTTCATCAGACCAACCTATTCCTAATGGGCTTGAAACAGGGGTGTCAGACACTTGTACTTATTGGTCTTAGGTGGTGCTAGTTAGATACAGGTTTACTGTACTGTATGACAGTTGTATGTAATACTAGAGAATGTCTAAAATCTGAAAAAATTCAGGGTCATATGGTGCTTGGATTTGGACGTACAGCTTTTGTAAAGATGTTGATGCTCCCAACAGCGGACCAGTTTTTATTGCTCGTCTCACTTCCATCGTCCCCAGATGGTTTAGTCCTAGTATGCAAAGGATTTGTGAACTTCTCTGTCTCTGTCCCTTCTGGAAATGGCAGGGAGAGATGCAATCAGCCCCTTCCACTGCTCTGTCAGGACTGTTCCCAACCTTCTTCAAATTAGATGGGAAACCATCTAGGTGAGAAAGGACAGAGTATCTCCTTGGCAGGGGTGTGGTAGAATAAAGTCATAGCAATTAAGAGGGAGATGGTCAAAGACAGATAAAAGAAATAAGGGTCTTCTGGGTAAACTGGGATGGGGAAACACCTGATGAAGAATATGTCTGGGGCTGGATGAACGCTTGGAGATTTGTACATACAAGTTCCATCAGTCATAATCAGTAACTGATTGTGAAGAATCAAAATCAAACAATGTAGATTTTTCTACCAGTTTCTAGGTAGTCTGAGCTCTAAGAAAATCCCAGTTTTGAGACAGAGGTGCCTTTTTTTTTTTTTTCAATCTTAATAGATAGATATTTAATGTAAGAATGATTAATACTTAAGTTATCCTATAGCAAACAGCTAGGCAAGTTTGGGCATGGTTGATTTTACCACAGGGAAAACTCAATGAGATTAGTCCTACACCCCAGCAAAAATTAGTCTCACCTCATTTATCTCAAAACAAAATGGGGGTGCTTGGGCTTTATTTTGTCAGACCTCAGATTACTTGTAAAACCTTGCTCATATTAGCATGAGGTATGTAAAATAAGCAAAGACCAGCTCAAAGATTTACCCCACATATCTAACCTGCCATCTAACCTTCACTAGCTAATCTGTGGTATTTATAGAGTGTTAATCACTAGATTAGGCATTTATCTTCAATGATATAAGARAGACTTAAGTTTAATGAGAGTGGGCTCCATATTTGCTAAGTTAAAAAGTTTATCACAACCCTTTCTTTCTCTTTTCAGTTTGCTGGGGAGAGAGCTCCTGGGAAGGGCCACCTTTTCAGGACTGTGCTACAGATGGCAGTGTGAGGCAGGAACATTTTCTAACTTTGCTTTTTCAAAATTGTGCCCATTCTCTACTTTGTTTTCCAGCATTTTTGCATTCGCTGAGCAATACTGAGTGGTATATCTATCTACATTTAAAATGACAGATGGTGCCTGTCCCAGTGCTGATAAGGGCAGCTATRCAAACACTGTCTCCTTGGAGGGGGAGCTATAGTAGAATGGCTGGCACCATCTTGTATGAAGTCATTTATCCTGAATTATATAATCCTCCCCCCACGACCACACGCCCACCCACACACATAGACACAGGCGTACCCTTATAAAAGGTCACCAATTTTTCTAGTATGAAAAAACCAAAAGATTTGTGTTGGGCAGCTTGAAATCTACTCATGTCTCCAAGCTCATGCTCCTTTCTATAAACTGCTTAAAACAAAACCTTACCTTTAAACAAGGGAGAAGTAGCCAAGCAGCAGCAAGTCCCCTATGGCATGTGCAGCTCTGCTGTGAGTGCAAAGTGCCAAAACCATGACGATTGCTAGGGTTTTTACATGAAGAARATTCAGACACTATGTTGGTGAGAGGCAAGATAAAACTGTTCAACATCTCACTAGGCAGCTCCCCACAGAAAAAATATCAATGGCATTTATCTAACCAGCTGATCTTTTCTACCCAGCTAGGGGGTTTTGTTTGTTTTAAACAACCAAGAAAGCCCTTTTGGGTTTATTTATGTATCTGCCCACATAGAAATCCATTGTTACTTTAGATTTGTAAGAGGCTGAAAAGTTAAGAAAAATGTTTCTGTGGCCCTCAGTGTTCTGTAAGAGGAGCATCACTGAGCTGATGCTTTACCTCCTGCACTAATATTCTAGTCTTGGATTTGGATACAGCTCCAAATGGTACATGTTTGTGCTCACATTTAAAACAGCTGAAGTACAGTCAGGCAGCATAAAGTTTATAACAAAATGTCTCCATTCTAAAAATGATGATGAACACTCTCCTTTCTTCAGCCAGTGATCAGCACCTGCCAAAAAGACACGTTACTCCAGTGTGTTTGGAAATCAAGGACAGCAGAATATGAGTAAAATGCAAATGCCTGGGGCAGGCTTTTGGGAAGGGGGACTCTCAGAGCTCCTATTTCACTGCAAGGTTTTGGTCAGAAGTTCAGATGCATTTGCATTTTCTCTAATTCAGGCATCAGAGGCAAAAATAAAACAGGCCTGGTGTCATTGATACCTTATGTTTCAATACAGGGCCTCTTGCAGCAGCCACCTCTCTATTAATTTAACACTTGTACTCTATTGGCTACATTCAGGAAGACGCTGATTATTCCAGACCTAATCTAGCAAAGTATTTTAAGTGTGTGCTTAACTTGAATTACTTGAGAAGATCCACTGACTTTCAAGATAAGCTAAACATATGCTTAAGTTAACTGGGTTTATAATTTATATATCCCTGTTTCAGATGTAAGGGACAGATATTGGCTTGCTATGTTTACCTGTCTGAATATAAGTTAAAGACATTGTTTCAGAGCTTGTCTCAGTTTAATCAGTGCCTCAGTTTTGGGCCTGGAAGCTGAGCAGGTTTTAACTCGTGGATGATGTTTCCGTCTATGTGCCTAGCCAAAGTAGGCGGTCTGAAATGGAGCTCTTGGTCCTTCTAGCTGAGAAATGAATACTTAGTCACCTTTACTGCTCATGAAAGATGGTATGTGCCATGAGACAAGCAGCAGATGGAAACCTTCAAACAAATTATTGTTTTTACTGCTGTCTCTTTACGTCATCATTAAGGCTAATAGTGAAGTCAGGTTTCCTGGAAAGTACCAGTGACCTGGCTCCTCCCAGGAAACAAAATGTATAAGCCTTCTATAGAAAATCCTGTTCTAAAGTCAGATACATGTTTATAGGACAATTAAATGTCTGTATGAGAGATAAGAGATCACTGAATCAAGGAACATTTGCATATATCAGAGTGGTGTGACAGGGTGACCTTAAAAGACTGCTCTCAGCTACTTAGAAGGGTGTTTCCTTCTTATAGCCTATATAAAATAATTGTGGAAGATTTTGTCTTCCAGAAATGTATCTGTCTCCAGCCTCACCTTTTAGGAAAGTAGGCTAGCTTACATCACTACTTAGTAGTAACCCAGTTCCTGTATACATTGTGCACCTATGTATAATCCAGCACTATTTGTGTACATCTGCTTGTGTATATATACACTCTGCTGCAAGGACAATGTCAGATTTTCTGCTCTATAGTTAAATTACATCATTCTTTTTTTAAAAAAATCACAACATTCACTATTCTGAAGAGTATTTTTTTATGAAATGTAAATGATTCAGCAGTGCCTTTTAGTTTCAGAATATGAATGTTTGCAGATGATACTAAGTTATTCAGAGTAAGACTAGGGTTGTCAGAAGAAATGCAGAAAGGCATTGTAAAAATCACTGACTAGATATCAAATAACAGATGAATTTCAGTGTATGTAAATGTCAAGAGATGCACACAGGATAAAACTGTCCTGACTCCACATACAAAATGAAAGCCTCTGAACTGACGACTATCATCAGGAGTAAAATTTTGGGGCTGTGATATACAGATCCATGGAAACAACAGCTCAGTGTTCAGGAGTGATGTTTGGGAAAGACAAAACAGAGAATTTTGTTCTGACACTGTATAAATCCATGTTCCCCTAAGTCCTAGATACTGTGTATTGTTCTGATGCCTCCCCCACCTCCTCCTTAGAGAATATTTTAGAAAGGATATAGTAGATCTAGGAAAGGTTCAAAGAAGGGTAACAAGATGATCAAAGGCATAGTACCGCTCTGAAGAAAGTAATTTTGTAAGCTAGGTCTCTTTATTTTGGAAAAGGGATCACTAAGGGAGACTTACAGAGATTTGTAAAATAAAGGGAGCTACAGAGAGAATGAATAGGGATTGACTGTTTGTTTGTTTGTTTTTTCAGTACCAGAGCAAGGAGGCACCAAATCCACTGAATGCCATGTCTGGTCACAGTTGTGTCTCACATACAGCATCCATGGAGCTCTTTGCACAGGTTGTTGTGGATGCTAAAAGTTCACCTGGCTTCACAGGCAGACTGCATGAGATCATACAGTAGAAATGAATTGAGAGCTAGTAAATAAAACCACTGTGGTTCAGGAATTTCCTAAGCTGCAAATGATTGAAGGCAAGGAAAGTACTCATGAGAAAAACTGTATGTATCTTACAGTCTTCCTGAAGCACTCACATATGGCTGTTACCAAGTAAGAATACTGGATAAGATGTCCACTTATGCTCCTATATTGTCATTTGACAAGTCTCTTCAGTCTTCCAAATACTCTATTAGGAAAGTTAAGGCTCTTGGCCAAGGGATAAAAATACTACATGCCCTTATACTTTGGATCCAACAGCACATTTAAGAATCTGAATAAGGCAGTGGATATTTAATGGTACTGAATATCCCTCAGCTCCTGCTGACTCCACCGTGCTGACACTTCTGTTCTACACTGGTCAGAGAGGGTAGGAGCCTACTCACCATGGGAAATGTAACAGCTCTGGGACCATTTACATCTATCAGGCAGTTTTTGCAAACCTGGGAAATCCAGGGATTTCAGCAGAAAGTTTGCATCATGCGTGAAGCGCCTAAACTGCAACTCTATTAAACTTAACCCTGGAATATACAGAAGTACAAAACAGTATTACTCCTGGGAAAGGTGGAAATGGCAGCCTTGCTTGGAGCATGACATCCCAACAATGGCATGAATATCTGCAACCTGTCTGTAGCAATTTTGTGTGTGGATTTAGAATACCTTTTTAATGGTATAAGTGGCATACTCATGGCTGCGTAGCAATTCTGACGATTGCAGAGAAAATGTGATGGAAGTGAGTATTTGTGAGTATTTTGTTGGTTGATAAAGTATATAAATGAAAAACAGAAAAAATAACAGTGATGTGACCATGCCTTACCATGCCCAATCTATCATGCTAGAAATAGTTACAATGGGAAACAGTCCATCAGGATTTCAGATATTACAAAACTATTTTTTGTCTTGTACACTTTTGTTAAGCTACAATAACAAGAAGACTGTAGGTTTTTAATAACTACTCGCAGATGTTGTCCAGACTAATCTACAGGTAAGATTTGGAAAGAGAAAATAAATACTGCCTAATTTGCAAGCAATAAGCTGCTGAGTCCTCCACATTTGAGGAAATCAGATCACATAGAGGCCTTATTTTAGACAATTTTGAAAACCAGGACTAGACCCAGTTTCAACTACAATTTAATACTGATTTAAAATTTTAAGTAATCCTTTTCATAGAAAAAGCTGATGATGCGTCTTTACCAATTCTACTGAGGCAGTAACCTTTACTCTGTATTTTTGGCAAACAATCACAAAGCAATTAAAATTTACTGAGAATTCCTGTTATAAAAATATCATTTGCCTCTGCATGTCAGCATTATATACTATGAAAGGAAATAAATTCTGATGAATAAGAATGGTATTCAATACTGCATATTACTGCCCTGAGGGCTCTCTTCTTATGACTAATGCAGATATAAAAAAAAAGTAGGAAAGGATTTAATTTAATCTGGGTAGAACTTTAACAAACAGAACTAGTACAAACTGTGAAATGATATGCTGCTGATGAAATGATGGTGAACTGTGAAGTGATGCTGATTGCAGATGAAGTCAAAGCAAACTTTCCTTTGGAGTTAGAGAAGGAGTTGGGTGTAAGTTACAAGAGCTCACTCTCCTTCCTAAACTACTAACATAATGCTATGTTCACTGGCAATCAGGAGACAGAACTTCCCTTCACAAACAAACTCCATGTAAGAAAGAATTTAGCAAGCTCAGTCTCTTTCTAGTACTGCCATTAGCCAATCTACTTAATTCATGCACAGCCTCAGATCACATTAGCCCTGCAACTAAAATTCACTCAGCTGAACTTCAGCCCAGCCAAAATTTTATAGGGAGAATAAGAAGAATGGGACATTCTGGGGACTTCTCTGTTGCTGTGCCATTTAATCTAAAAAGCTCTTGGATACCACAGCAATAAGCAACAGTAGAGAGCTATCAAACAGGTGGAGAGATGGACAAGCAAATCCTGTCAGGTGTCCAGTGCCCTCTGCCCCCTCGGATCTCCACTGAAGATAGAGATAGCTGCACCTAGCAGCTTCTAGATCTCTCAACTTTGGAGCAGTCTTCTCTCCCTTCACTTCTTTTTTTTCTTCTCAGAAGGGGAAATTCACAGCACAAATATCCTAGGGATGTAAATAAACAGGAAATTTTAAACTGACCAGCATGGAAAAAATAAACAGTTCTAACAAATGCCAAATTTGCCACTAAGGTATATGATGGGATGGCCTTTACAGACCTAAGGACTGGAGATCAAACAGATGCAGCTCCTGGAGCTGTTGTTTTTAATGTTTGTTTTCCTTTAAGATACACTAAGAACCCAGATGGTAGGAAACTGTAAACTTAATGCTTGGTGAAAAACCTGAGTACCTCTTATCTTATATAAGACCAGGCAAGAGAGCCCCATGTAACAAAACCCCAAAATGTCAATTTCTTACTAAAGCTGAGTTTATTGCATTCCTGATACTTAATGCTCCATAATGAAGACTGAGTAGTCCTGACAAGCATTCAGCTCTTGCTCTGTTACAATATTCATACATGCAATAGTAGCCCTTTTCCTAGCAAGAAACAAAATCTCTTCTTTGACAGTTTTATTTTCACAGCTTGTATGAAGAATACTTAATTACACAGCAAGTGTGGGAGAAGTCTACATGTTCTGTGTTTGAAATTATTATATCTGAAATATAGGAGACAACACTGCCATGAATCATAGCATCCAACTTTCTCTGAAGTTTCTTTAAAATCTACCAGGAATATGAAATCATTCATATACCTGTGATTTACATACCTGGGGCTTTCATTTATGAGCTCCTTGACATAAGTACCATATCCTATTAGCTGTGGTGTGAAGTGTGAACACTGTTGACTGCTCTGTGAAAAGTAATTGTACACATCCACAGTGTCTTCAGGTGGCTCCTTTTAACAAAAATAAAAGTATCTCCCTTGAGAATACTCAAAAGACTGCTACCACAGCAATTTTCCTAAGTATAAATGTATTTCTGAATGCTCTGGAACATTAGCTAGTGGACAAGGTCAGTGCATCAGTAAAATATACATAGCTTGTTGCTTCTTCACTTATTACATCCTAATTTTCACTTGGCTTCCCCTCAAGGACAGGCTGTATGTGTTATATAGCTGGCCATTGCAAAAATAGCACTGCTATGGGCAGCACGGTAGAGTCCCTGGCATTGTGGCATGAGGCTAGCCACAGTTAATTTGCACTAGGGCAGGGCAGGGAGCAACGCCTGCGCTGTGTGCAGGCGGGAGCCTTGCATTCTCCCTGAGGACGCGGCAGGCCTGCAAGATGCCGGCAACAGCACAGCCCCGCCTCGTTTGGCCACGGGTGGAAACAGACTGGAGCAAATAAAGTTCAAGGTAACTTTACAGATCAGGGTCACATTACTGTTCAACTGACGGTGTATATAAAAAGCGCACAATGCCTAGCTGTTTGACAGAAGCGCTCTCCTCTGCTAGTGGAGCACAGTTCTGTGTACGCTGTTTCCTGCCACAGTAGAGGCATCCTACAGGAAATATTTGGCTCTATGGCTAGTAAGGTAGCTGAAAAATCTGAGAAATGTCAGTGTGACACACACCATGCTAAGAACATCCTGTATGAGATCCTTAACAAAGAGCATCGAAATGAGACCAAGTGGCACCAGCAGTATTACCAACCACACTGCTCCATAGGAAACAGCAGCTGCTCTTGCGTGGATAGCAGAAGAGTTGTCCTGAAAACGCCAGAAGTCACATGCAGAAGAGCTTCTGAAGTGCTCTTGAAGACTTCAACTTTTATCAGAAACTTGCCTTCTTTTTATCACGTACCTTGGGAGGATCAGGTTGCCCTCATACAGCAGAACTGGGCCCCCCTTTTTGTCCTGGGCCTGGCACAAGAAGGGGTGGATTTTGGGCTGAGAGAGATTTCAGTCCCTAGTTTGTTGAAAAAAATTCTCCTCAATCAATCTTCCACAGCTAGTGATGAACTAGGCAGCTCCTCACTTGGAGCATCTTTAGCAGAAGTCCAGAAGATGAAGAATTTATTGTGGAAATTATGGGAGCTGGACCTAAGTGCAAAAGAATATGCTTACCTTAAAGGAAATATTCTTTTTAATTCTGGTAAGTTTTCCTGGAAAGATCACAGCTGAATATGTGTCTAAAAGGACATTTGGCATTTTGCATATAGGCAAATGTTCATTTTTATTCATTTCTATGAATGTCGCTAAATATTTTCAAAATTTATATTCCACAATTTAATCACTGTCTTCCTGAAGTAGTTTACTTAGGTTGCTTAAATGTGTGTAGTAGGTTACTCACTGTAAGCCAAAACAGACTCTGGTAGACAGATTTTTAAGTCATAAGGAATTAACTGTGTCACTTCAAACTGATTTTCAGTTAAAAGGTAATACAGCTGCTTCATCTGTAATATAGTGAAGGCAAGATGGTGTATGGATATGTGATGTGAATATTAGAACTATTTTAACAAGACATCCTCTACAGAGAGAACACTGGAGAAGGTAACATTATCTGTATCATCTGACTGTCATTAATGATGCAAAAGTATACTGCGCTGAGGTTACAATGCTTTTATTTTCTTTTCCTGCTCCTTTGATGTATCTTTTTAGTATCTTTACATTCAAAGCCTGGAGCAGCAGTCATGAAACAGACTCAGACAAGTGATTACATCCTTTCACTTCTGATGCCAAGCTTAGCATTTCAGGAAGGAATGTCGCCTAGGTCAGCACCACAGAGTGAATAAGTCATTAAAAGCCAAGCTCTAAGTCCACTAAAGTAAATGGAAAGACTTATTGACTCCAGTCCTCTTTGACTCAGATCCCTGACTCCTTCCACAGCAATCATTGCAGTTGGCTGCACTGTCAGCAGCGTGCTACACTTGGGACTACACCAAAAGGATATTTGAATGCTTCAGTTATTCCATGGTATTTCTTGTGGTGAATGATTTAAAAGCTTCTCAAAGGCTGTAGTGGCTTTATATTTGTTTCCAATAGAATTCAGATTCTGATTCTTAATATGCAATGTCATCCAGACATTTTGTATTGTCTTGTGTGTCTATGCTATAGCATCAAACCAGTGGAATTTGTTTCAGTGGAATTATTTTTTTCAGTTTTTCACAATAAAATCAGGCTGAAAGAAATCACCAGTTTTATCCAGTGCAATGAGAAGATAAATCCCTCATTTGCAGTGGCTTATACAGTTTAACTAGCAAGCATTTTTCTTATCTCTGCAGATAAACTGTGATTTTCACTTTATGAAGGAGAAAGTGGCAGCAGGAGCAGTGTTATGTTCTAGATTCATGACTCTTAACTACTGCTGCTGCCCTGGGCTACTGCATGAGAGGTCAAGCAGTCCTTCATGCCGCCTACGGAATAGCCAAAAGCTTCAAGAAGACTCCCTACCTCTTAGGTATCTCTCCAAATGTCTCTCTCCACTGTTTCCAAAAGGAGGCTGGGAGGATTTCAGTTAAGCCTGGCTTGATTCCGCATGAAACAAAAAGTCACAGTCTAAACTCTGGACTGAAACAGATACTGAGGGCTTATACAAAGATCAAACCTCCCTTTCTGTACCAATTTTGCTGCAAAATAATTTGTACAACTGTCATTTCAGAGATTATTTTTAATGGTTTTTAAACACTTTCCACCAAACTCAGAAAATGTTTTCTACATATATGCAGACACATTTTTCAGCTGGCCTCTTAATTCTGTCTTGATGTTTGGCCAAATCTTAATATTTTGCAGGCCTTGGTCTAAGCAGATTTCAGGCAATCTTTGGCAGCGACAATGCTTAATCTTTCTCTAGATCATGCAATAACTTGTATGAGCTCATATCTGAATGTTTTAAATTCTATCAGGACCACCAAAACTGGGTAAGGCAAAGGGAAAGGAGAAGGTACAGAGCAGTCCAGACCTAGGTTATGAGTGAGAGGTCAACAAGGCATCCAGAAATGCAGCTGCAGAAGCACAGCTAGGCAAGTGATTGGGCACAAAG
This sequence comes from Apteryx rowi, assembly GCF_003343035.1. Taxonomy (NCBI): domain Eukaryota; kingdom Metazoa; phylum Chordata; class Aves; order Apterygiformes; family Apterygidae; genus Apteryx; species Apteryx rowi. Next base: position 119,612 of record NW_020451114.1, on the reverse strand, counting down.
CATGATAAACAAGCATAGCAGGGCTTTGTTCGTGCCCTAAGCAAACACTTAAGAAATCCCTCTGGAGACAACGTGGTAGGTAGACAGGCAGGCAGCATGAGGTATAGGTCCTCATGCTACAGCACAATTTTCTCAGAGGATTAGAGAGCAGAAACACTATGTTTTAAAGATAATCCCGTCCTACCTTCTTTTTTTAGAAGAATGGTAACTATGATTCAGAGCCTTGGAAGAGAGTAGCGAGGAATCAAAATCCAGGAAACACCTGTCTTTGTGACTGCAATAAAACTAGCACAGTACTTGTAGGCAGGAGACTGGCAGGGGTACTGACTGATCACAGTTTGTCTGGGTCAGTAAGGATCTGTGAATGAGAAAGTGTGCCCAGTCCTTCAGAGAAAATAGGCAGCCTTGCACTGAATCCAAAATCTCCAATAAATTCCAGGACACAGAAACATGGCTGCTTTTCCCAGGGATGCCTTAGCTAGGATCGCCTTTGAAAGGTTAAAGTGTGCGTGGGTGAGGGAGCCCAATTGCAAGGCTTTCTCTAGGATTCAGGTAACAAGTAAAAGGAAGGAGTAGGTAAGGCTATCCCACCATGCATGAACAGTGCAAAGAATGAGGTGAAACAGCTCCTGTTGCTTTTAACAGGTGTCTGAAAAACTACTGTAATTACACAGTGAAGAGACAGGAATAGTGAAAATAGTGGTTGTTTACAGCTCAGCTGGAAACATTTATATTTGACTGAATATTAGTGCAACAGATCGCAGCACAAGAGCTCTCCTATTACTTATAAATTAAAAGCATGTTTGATTACATATAAAAGGGGAACAAATGGGAAATTTAAGCAAATTTGAAGGGATATAAGCAATTGCAATTTCATCTTGAGCATACAAAATCTTGACAGCTTCCTTTCCATGATAAATCTAACACTTGGAATCATTGTCACAGCTTGCAGCTAGTGGTAATCCTCGGGGAGAAGATGACTTTTCCAGATCTTCTTTTCTGGCTAGCCTGGTTGCAGGCTTTGCTGAGGCTTCTTTTCCTCTGGCAGTGCTGTCTAGAAAGAATAGAGCTGCTGAAAACTGATGAAGTGCAGCCAGCTACAGATTGAGAAAAAAAACAACGAGGCTGGTTTTTCCCTAGTGCAGGGCACTAGGCAACAAGGAAGAAACTCCCATACTTAGATGAATGATCCTATGCAAAACACTCCTCAGTCCATTGAGACCCCATCCCAGGGAGGTGTGAAGCCAGTGTCTATAAAAATGCTAAATGGGCCTGCAGTATGTGCCTGGAAAAGGAGGTGGAGACAGGTTAAAATAGGAGGTGGGAGGCAGGAGAGGCAGAAGCCAAAATTGGGGGATTCATGCTACAACATTACAGGCTGCAGCAACTGTAGGAAAGAAAAGATGACGTGGCTCAGCAGTTCCCTCACTCAGGCAGACATGCACAGGAGGCAACAGGCTGCAAACAGCTACGTGACTGGGGAATCCCACCAGAAGCAAAGGATAAACACGGGGTGTCCTTTGAACTCAGTCAGTCCTGGAATCCACCAAAATAGCCTTGATGGCCCAGCAGGTTTGGAGTCATGTGCCATGTGAAGTATATGACTGGGGCTCAAGACCGTGCCTCTATAAGCAATAAGCACTCTGATTCAGTGAATCCTCACTCACTGAATGTTTAAAGTTAAGCCCATGCATCAGTACAATGCATAGATTGGGCTAAGGGGCGGAGGGTGGGTCTTGATTCTGTCAGAACAAACACCAATATCCTATGCAAGGTACACTAATTTAATTTGTTAAACATATAATAATCTATACAAATAGTTAAAATAATTGTTTTGCATTTTGTTTTATAACATAACAATTTTCTCATAACTTTTTTCCTTGTCAAAGGTAGATGGACTTGTATGTATAACTGCCTAAATAGTTTCAGCATAGGCCAAATGTCAGCCTCTTATTTAAATGAGTTAATTTTAATTAGTACTTTAAATTACTAAATTTAGTGATAGCACCAAATGTTATGTCCCTGTACTCAAAGACAGTTTCTCTTCTCACTTACTGTGTTTTTACACTGGAGTTGCTTTTGATGTAATTAGCAAAACAACTGGGTGTGGTTGAATGAAACATTCCTGAAAAGAAAACATGTTTAAGACTTTGCTCAGTCAGGAACCAATGGAATAATTACAGACAGACTTAGGGGCAAATATACACTATATAAGCAGAAGCATAGCTCAGATATTTTCTCTTTTTCTGGTCCCTTCAGAGCATATACAGATGGAGAACAGAATAAAAAGGTACTAAAAAACCTGTATATCTGGCTGTGTGTGTATTCCTCTAATTCCAGCAATACGAAACAGAGCTATGATGCTGCCTTCCAGCAACTTCCTCATAAGCACAGGGACATGGATGGTCAGGGTTTGGAGGTGGGCTAGAAGTACGCTGAGGGCTGCTGCAGAAAATCCCACAGGGACTGCAGGGATCTCTGAGCAATGCAACAGTCTTCGCCCTCTTCACAAATGGCTGAGGAAAGAGAGGACAAAAACTGAGAGTATAATTACCTTTCTTACCTTTTTGAAGCCACCATACACCTCAGAGCATCTTTATGCTTTGTTCAGACTGCAGCTGAAGGCATCCAGGTAGCATGGGTAGTCAGTCAATTATAATGCCTCAGCTTAGTCTAGGAAGTGCAGACAATAGAAGGGAATTGGTGATGGTTAGACCAGAAACCTACGTCTTTGGGTTGCCAACCTGCACTACAGTCCAAACCACCACCTCCATCTTGCTAATGACATATACCTATGCTATTTAGATCAAAGTTAGAATGTTTCCATCTACCCACACTACTGTCTCAGCATCATTTGGTGGATAGACATCCCTTTAAAGCTTCTTCTCCATCTGTACTGTGTCAAAGTTACCTCCTGAAACAACTTCAAAACTCCATATTTAATGTAAGGGGCTAGATTCCAATGTGCTTACAGTGTTGCTCAAAGTTTATTCTAATTATTGAACTAAGCATATCTTCTTTTTCCAAAAAGTACATTTAGTAAGCTTTTGTTGTTTTCTAGAGAAAAGAAGTACCGTAAGTTGGAGAACCAGACATCCATCATTATGAAGGGAACAGAACAAACATGTTTACTCAAGATTCCTTATTCTACTTTTTGTTTTGACAGAATGGCATGCCCTAAAATGTCTTCCCTATGTACAAACACTGCAGCAGGAAGCTCAGCAAGCTTTGAAGGAGTTTGTCTCAATGATGTTCAACAGACACGTAGGCAGGTTTGCTTGGATTCTTCAGCTACCCACCTCTCTCCGAGACATTGATGCAGATGTTATTGAAGAACTCTTCTTCAGGTCCATCTTAGGAGAGGTCATCCTAAATGAATTACTTTTAGAAATCCTATATATTAAGCCAGACTGGCATTGAAAACAGATGACCTCTGCACTCAAATACCTAATTCTGAAGAGATGAGAGACTTTTATGGCCATTAAAGTTAAACATATTTCAAAGAAATCATTGATGTACCTTTGTAAGCCATATTTTATTTTTTTTATAAATACCTAATCTTGTAACATTTAGAATTAAATGCAGTAAAATCTAAACATTTCATGAATCTGTGTGTTTTCAGAAAGCTTCAGTCTACCATATCCAAAGACTGCCTGAGAGGCCCAGCATCACCTCTAGTTGTGCGAAGTTCAACCATATTATTTCTAGTGAGCATTTTTATTACTGCTTAAAACTATCCTATGTGTTTTGGGCTTGCTGGAAGTTTTTGCTTTCAGGAAAAGGAGCAGTGGTAAATTTTATTCAGTCTACTATCAATTGAAGATGAACAGCTATATAAAAGGTTTATCAGTGGTAAAATAAGGATAAATTCTTCCTTTTCTTGGGATGTCATTCCCTAATCCTCCCCCCCTTTTCGTTTCACTGAGAACTCCAGTCATTGGCTGTGAATGTTTGCTGGAGTTCTCCCTTCCTACCTTCTCTCCTGTAGGGTTCCCTTTCTGAATCTTGCACTAAACTGTGGGCATTACATCCCTCTCCCTCTATTCACAAAGTCCTTCCTTGACTAAGAACCAAACAACACAATTTAAAAATTTGTTGAATAGACAAAAGCCATTGTTCATGACTGTTTCCAGGATGGGACTAATGAAGACTGAAAGCTACTGTGTTATGCCATGAGCAGCAGAACTAATGTAGAACAGTTTCCTACAGATTTAAGACCTTTGCCCTTTAGTTCTCCCTGTACCCTTCTATAATTACCCTAGCTTCCCTCCAAACAGATGGTAGATGTTGTTCCTTGGACAGCAGAAATGATGAAACACGGTTTCCTACAGATGCGTGCAATCTGTTCCTACTTCTCTCACTGCAACAGTTCCATGTCTCCACCCCCAAGGCTGCTAGGGCATGCCCCACAACATCTCACTGTCTCCTATCTGGCTGGAGAAGAGGCAGCATGTGTTGGGGTTGGCTCCACACTAAGTGTGTGCTGACTGGTCATCCATCAGAATAAAAACAACTGTTGAGTTTATACTTCAGCTGCAGTAAGGGCAGAAATTTGTATCTCTTTCCTCTCCCATTCAATGGTTTTTATGAAACTTGTAGAAATGTAATTATCTCTGAGTTTTCCAGCAGAGGGTCAAACCTAATTTTGTTTGGCAAGGGCCAACAGTTTGGCTCAAATTCACCAAATGGGGACTGACAAAAAGGTAGACAGACAGGAAGACAGAGATTATGGTAATTTAATCACTGGTTCCTTAGAAAGCCTGGCTAAAATCATAATAAAAACTCATATATATTTATATACACATATCAACACATATACATACAGAGATGGGTGTTCAAAGGATTTGCAAAGAAGGCCAATCAAAAAGAGAAAAAGGTAATATTAAAAAAAAAAAGAGTTCTCTACCTACCAGTTTTGACTAAAATACCACACATTTTTCCCCACTTTAGTTACTGAGGAATAAATTGTAAAATAAGGGAAAAAAAGCAAAACCCAGACAAGATGAACCAACTAAACCCCCTGGGTACTAGTGACCATGGAAGTGGCAACCTCTATAGTAAATACAGCTCATCTTTCTATGTTACAAGCTAACCAAAACATGCAGAAATTAGGCTCTTTGGATTGATATTTTCCATGTGAAACCTTCAGCCTTCAGTAGGTTTTTGTTAAAATGTTTCAGCAGTGCTTGCCATGGATCAAGTGGTACATGGTAACTGGATATTCCATGGTAACTTGTTTGTGTTAGTGAATGGAAACATTAGTGTCAGAGATGTGCTTTTTGTCTATTCTTGTTAAAATTCACCCAAGCTATATACCTTCAAAAACTGTATTTGTACATTTGCTATCTACAATATCATTTGTTATGATATCTGAAATGAAATATCAAATGCAATTAAATATCAAAAGAGTTCCTCCCCTTGAGCACCCTATAAATCCTAAAAGCTTCTACCTCTGGCTATGACAAATGCCCCATCTGTACATGCGACAGTGCAGCTCAGGCCAGGGCTGCAAGCATGGGACCCGGCTGTCCTTGCTAGCAGCACATGCAGCAGCCTCTGGAAGGAGAATGGGAAAAAGATCCCCACTCTGGTCTTGATTCTCCTACTGCTGCTGCTGTGAAGAGGGCAGAGAGGGTGAGGCATGGCCTCAGCTGGACCCAGTAAGAACAGTGAGGCCCTCTCCCTTTTTGCTCCTGTCTCTAACCACCCATGGCTATTTCTCTTTTTACATGGTCAACAACTCTGGTTTTCAAGATGGTGTTGTTTTCAACCACAAAGGCAAATACTAGGCTGCAAAGGGGACTCCCATGGGATCTGATACCTGACAGACCTCACTTCATTGTGCTCTGAATACAAGATGCAGTTCTTCAGTAAGTCTTCAACATGAAACATATCTTCTTTAACACCTGTGCAATTAAAAAACCTCAACAACCTTGAACCAAAGCTCAGTATAACCAAGCATTGCCTGCACACAGACCTGTCCCCAGAGAGAGCATGAATGTTAATACAAGCCTCTTGCAATGAAAACTCATTATGTTTGCTTGATACTCTTGTCTCACTGAGGACAGAGTAAGAACCCATATATAATTTAATTAAGCTGCCTATAAAGGTGAAGACTGTGAAGGTACAGGAGGTAGTCAGGGGCAGGAGAGTGAGGGATCACGAGCAGAGGTTAGGAGCAAAAGCAGGAGCTCTCTCCAGGGGGGAGGAAAAGCACAGGAGAAGACAGGCTTCAGAAGTCAAGGTAAATAACAGACTGGGCTGGAGGAGCAGAGACAGAAATGGACAGAAGGCAAGAGGAAGATAAAGGACAAAAAATAAAATAAAAATAAAAAAAAACAAAGGAGAGGAAGATTTGTCACCACTTCCTCAAGCATCTGGAATTGAAACCAGAGGCAGAAGCATGGGTTCACTGGCTCTGAAATCCACCCGCAAAGTGAGTGTATCCATCTCCATTTAGTGCCTGGCAGATGACAGTATTGCTACTGATTAGTGTGGGAGCTAGGCTGGTGGAGACTTGCCAAAAAAAGTTTAGCCTTGCTGATGACATAGGTAGAGCTCTCACTCAGAGACAGCTCTCCTTTTCCAGTTGTTGACTTTTCCAAAACACTATATAGCAATATTTTTAGAGTGTTAGAAGAAACCTACATTTGCAAAATCAAGAGTGAAAAAGTAAATTAAATTTGCTTGTGAAACCTTACTCCAGTCTTCTTCTGAATAATACCATAAGCTCTTTTAATGACATGATTATAAATTCCTATTTTTTCCCCTCAGGACTCCCTGCCTTATTTAGGGCAAAGAATGGCCTGTGCTGTGAGAATTTGTTATGACTGCAAGGGAGGAGACGTTGTCTGCTAAGTGTCAGTTGCTTTAGTTGCAGAACCAACATTGCAGAACCCGGATTATTATGGGTCTGCAATGACAGAAACAATGTTCTTACAGTTAAATCAGATAAATGACACCTTAGAGTATAAACTCTGAGTGGTATTATTCCAGTCACTTCAAAATGATATGTGTCCCAGCATAGGGCTGCTACTGATAGTGTTATGTGGCAAAAAAGTTTTTCATTTTTCATAATGGCAAACCCAGGGCCTGTGGGTCTGATTTGCAGAAGTCAGTAGACTCTCACAGCTGCGACTGAGGTCACTACAAACTGTGGCTGAGGCTCCATCACGCTGTATAATGCCGTATGTTAGAGAAAATTGGACTGAAGCTGTCTAGAATTAATTGCTTAGCATAACTTGCTTAGCATTAGTAGCTAAATTTGCTGAAGCCTTAGGCCTCAGGCTGTGAACTTTTACTTAGATAAGTAAAAGGGGGCCCCAGAGCCGGGTCAAGCTGGAGAGATAAAGAAGTTGCACGGACGGCAGGAGTAGCCAACCTTGAAGATAAGAAGCAGCCTGCCTAGAGACAATGAAGGGGACCAGTGAAGAAGGGGAAGACCCCAGACCTAACTATTACTGTTGGTCCAAACTATCGCTTAAGGGGTGGGGAAGTTAGATTGTAAGGGTGTAATTGCCCAGGGATTTCTTTGTTCAGGGTCCCTCTTTGGAGGCACCCAGCTCGAGCTGTAATTACCGCACGTGTATCATTAAATTTTATTTCTCCCCAATCTGACTTCGAACTTCTGCCTCAGCAGGAACCTAGGGTCGGACCCTGTTATGGAGGCCGGCGAGCCTAATTTTCTATAACACCGTAAGCACTGAAAAATCAGTCTACACATACCCAGAGTACAGGGAAACTTTTTACAGCTCTTATCTCTCCCCTTCCATTCCTCCTTTGCAAAATGGTCATAATGATATTGCTTCTTTTCATGACAGATTTTTAAAGGTAAATTGATCAGTGTATATAAAGAGCTAACGAATGCTATATCAGAGCACCTTAAAAAGTCCCTCCGAAAATGAGTAATTTTGTGTTCTGTGCCATATTCAATAGCATGCAGTAAAATAAAGTAGAGGTCTACACATTACAGGGAAAGGATAAAAGGAGAAGATATTAAAGAGAGAATGATTTAGTAAGGCAGTGATCCTGTGGCAAAAATAACATGCCATCTCTTATGGTGGGGTTCATCTTTCAAGTGAGGCACTTGAACTCTCTAGTGCAGAGATGAGCATGTTCAGAGGGTGGTATGCCTTGCTTATTTTAGATACCTATCTTAGGTTCAGATGAATCACACTTTGAAGTGCTTTATCTCTGTGTATTGATACAGATATGGTGCCTATCTATCAGACTCAATGTCTAACTTTAGATGGCAAAAGTAAGTGAGATTAATCCCACCTCTACCATATATACAGAAGTGGTCTGAATCCAGTTTGCACACGCAGTATTAACTCTGACATTTCCTAATATTAGCATGGTTTACTTTGCAGTCCTAATCTTCTTTTAACAGTAGTTTTTAGACTTGACTTCTTGCACTTCCAGCTAAAGGTGTATTTGTACTAAACAACAGATAATCTAATACAGGCTTGTCAATGATTTTTATTCATCTCTCCAGGAAGGACTAAGAAGGCACACTGTTCTCAGAGAAAACTTTTCTCGTTGAAGTAAAACCAGTTTCAAAGTCATATAAGACATCTTATTCATATATGTATCCTTATCTATATTAATATTTCTACGTTTTTTTTCCCCCTGAGGAATGCTTGTAGTACCTCTTTTGTAGAAATTAAGGTATTCCATTGAAAAATGAAAATTTCACTTTTGCTAGAAAGGCTGCAAGGGAAGTACCTGGGACAACACACCCTGTGCCCTGCCGGAACACCTGGAAGAAGCGGTGGGTGATTGTTGTGGGGGACTCCCTGCTGCAGCGGACGGAGGCACCTATCTGCCGACTTGACCTCATGTCTAGAGAGGTTTGTGGCCTGCCAGGGGCTCGTGTGAGAGATGTCATGGAAAGACTGCCAAGGCTTGTCCACGCTTCAGAATATTACCCACTGCTGCTTTTCCATGTGGGCACCAATGACACCAAGGGCAAACTGGAGACCATCAAGCAGGATTTCAGAGCTCTGGGGATGGTAGTCAAGGGTCTGGGAGCCCAGGTCATCTTCTCCTCAATCCTGCCAGTGA
>NW_020451114.1:0-108049 GCF_003343035.1 Apteryx rowi | reverse complement strand
TGGAGAAGAGAAGACCGAGAGGAGATCTTATCAATGTGTACAAGTATCTGAAGGGAGGGTGTCAAGAGGATGGGACCAGACTCTTTTCAGTGGTGCCCAGCAACAGGACGCGAGGCAATGGGCACAAACTGAAACACAGRCASTTCCATCTGAACATGAGGAAAAACTTCTTCACTGTGAGGGTGACAGAGCACTGGACCAGGTTGCCCAGAGAGGTTGTGGAGTCTCCTTCTCTGGAGATATTCAGAGCCCACCTGGATGCAATCCTGTGCAATGATGTGCTCTAGGTGACCCTGCTTGAGCAGGGGGCTTGGACTAGATGATCTCCAGAGGTCCCTTCCAACCTCAGCGATTCTGTGATTCTGTGAAAGCACTTACAACCCATACGCATAATCTCATTCTCAAATGTCATTTTATTTGCAGCTGAACAAAATAATGTAGGATACAGATATGAGGAAAATCTGGTGCTCTACTTTATATTAAAAAGTCATCTGAGGAAACACATGCAACTTATTTCCATCACAGGTCCATAAAACAGTTTAGCTCAGGGAAAAAAGCTGAAGATAAGCTTCTACAATAAAGGTATAGACAAAAAAGGCTCCATTCTTTAAATGACATAAGGGATCTCACTCAAGAAATTGTTACTAATTGTACACAAACCCGCAATCTTTTCCATGGGGCCAGGACAAGTGAGCATGACGCAGTAGTTCAGTTTTGCTTGGACTTGTTATCAACTGTTGTCAGGCAAGGTTGTGGTTATGAAAGTACAAGTTGTCATTCTCTCTGCTGACCCTCCCTTCTGCACATGCGTGCGTGTGCACACACACACACACACACACACACGCACACTGCTGGAAGAGGGGGTAGCAGAAATGTTGCAAGATGAAGCACTCCACATCTCACACAGAAGATAGCAACTTCTTCACCAAAGGAAGGCATGGCTACAGCTATTTGCTAGAAGGTAATCTCAGGGAGCCAAGAACTCAAGGCTTCAGGTAGTGTGGGAATGCTCCCATTTCATTCACAGTGGAAACAGTGCAAGCCATTCACACTCACATAAAGATAGATGTTTGCCAGGAAGGCAAACTGGTAAAATCAGTATTCAGTGTGGCTGACACAGCACACAGGAGATGAATTTGCAAAAGGAAGGACTTGCTTATGCAGATGACCAAAGTGAGAGTGCTAAGAAACCTTTCCCACCAGGAACTTACCAGCAATTAGAAATAATCTGTCATAGGCTAACAATACACAAATATGAGTCAGTGCACTGGAACAGAACTTGATGCAGCAGATGGCTCTGGTCACTGCAGCATGAACAGGGGTGGCACATTCATTGCAAAGAGATGCAATTTCTGGGAGCATGACACCAAGTATGATGACAGACACAGCAGGGATGCCCTACTTAGAAGGAACAGTGGCATTTTCTCCACTGCACACTGTTGTCTAGGAATTCAAACAGTACAATTGAGAGAGCTCTCAAKGATGTGAGAATAAGTTGTTGTTACTGGTGACATACATAACGTTGGTGACATATATGTGTCATACATAATGTTGATGAAACAGACTGATAGTCAGAATAAGCTGCTGAACTTCAAACCTGCATTCAGAAGGGATCAGGGAGATGCTAGACTTAGCTCCTGAGCATGCTGCTATGGAAATGCAGTAAATGCTGCCACTGCTTTTCTTCTGGGATCTTGAGTCCCTTCAGCCCTGCTATGCCCAGCTTGTACAGTCCCTGCATCACCAATCTAAGTAGTTTGCACTCTTCTCTGAGGCACCAAACATATGAGCCCTGCACAGTCCTCTGAGAGCACCTCAGTATAGATAGGTGTGGATTCGCTCACCCACAATCCCAGTTAGGCAAAAGTAAGCCAGTTCAGATCTGAAAGCCATGTATTTGCACAGATTTAACAGCTTCGGCACAGCCCTGGGCTACTGCAGCTACACAGATTCCAGAGGTGGGTGGCACCCAGTTGGCTTGGAAAGCAAGTGAAGCAAATATGTGTCTGTCTTCACCTGTCCTGGTCAATAAATGAGTCAACAGCATCATAATTAGGAACATAAGATTAGGACAGGGACTAGAAAGGTCCTCCTACAACATCCAGTCTGGTCTCTCTTACTGTGTATATCAATCTTGTATATGACTACATCCACAAACTTACCAAGCTCCACCTGAAATTATCCAGGATGTATTTGCATATACTATTCCTAATGGCCTAGCACCCAGAAACTTCTGACTTGATGATTAGGAACTTCTAATTCCAACCGTAAATTCTTAATGGCTAATTTATACACATTGTTTCTTGTGCCAATATTGTCACTCAATTCAAATAGCTTTTCTCACTCCAAGGTGTTTATCTGGGGCATTTATAGACAGTGGTTGTGTCCCCTATCCACCTGCCTCTTTCAACCCTTTCAAACCAGTTCAAGTCAGGGGTCACAACATGCTTCAAACTCAAGGGGCAAATTATAACATCCACACAGTCTGCACTGTATGTTGCATTGCATTACGCCTACAGTTCTCCAACAGTCTTCAGAGAGCCCTGACAACTGCACTGACAACTGGTCTGCTTACTGACAGCTTTGCCAGGCAACTCAAGGGCTGAACTGTGTTGAAGAAAGAACTCCTTCCTTCCAGTTGTGATTGCCTGGGACAGAAGAAACACTCTATAGGAGTTCTGTGCATTTCCACTACATGTTTTTCTGTCAATAATGGATTTCAGTCTCTATACTGTCAGTCCTTCACTATTGTTAAAACTACATTGAGCTGAATTTCTTCTGGCGTTCCAACAAGTCAACAACATGTCAATAAAATGTCTTTCCTGTGCTTTTTGTTTTTCAAGTTTTAGCTTAACAAAACTGGTATGGCAAACTGCAGCTGTATTATATTATATGAAAATGTTACTTTTTTTTTTGGCAATGTGTTTATAACATAAATATATGGAAAAATCTGCAGTGGGACTTTCCAGGCAAAGACATGTGACAATCATCTGTGGCACAATTCCCACCAAGAGCACTAGAAGAGAGTTCTAGGGAATAAGGAAAAATCTCTTAGGGCTGACTCCCACTAGGACTGAATTCTACATCTCTGAGAAATGCTGAGCATGAGCATCCTTAATTCCTACAGAGTCACTAGTAGTGGAATCGATCTCCCATACATCAATCATCCTGTGAGGTATCAAGCAGCTAAGTCTTGCTCTGTAATTCCTGTTACCTACCCTCACACCCTTGGACATCCACTGCACATCTAAAATCAACGGTCATTCAGATTTAGAGATACAAAAGCTGCTGGCTGTGTAAATTCCCTATCTTTTCACATGTACCCACCTGTCTGTCAGCTTGGATACCTAAACCCCACCACCCCAACCTTGTTGTATTTCTGCTATGTAAAAATCCCTTATTTCTAGCTGGACTTAGACAAAAAAAAAACCTAGCCCTTCCAAACAGTTTAGAATCAAAGCCCCCAAAAGAATAATGAAGTTTCTTGTCCCTTGCTAATGCCCACCAGAAGTATCCTGGCCTAGGGGCTACCTCCAGCAGTCAGATTTAGTCCATCTAAATGCCCATAGCCCATTACTATGATCAGTAACTAAAACTGGTAGGACAAAGTGTCTTTTCAGGGTGCCTGTCTCCCTACAGGGAGTTAGGGGATCCGGACAGCCACCTCAGACTACATCCATATTAGACTAGATGCCTAGCTTTTAGATGACTAAAGCTGGGGGAGATGAATCCCACACTATGTAACCAACCTCTGAATCTCAGCAAAACAGACAATTAATAGCAGTGGTACTGGCCATGGACCAACTACATTGATGCAGTTTTGTTCAGTTAATATAAATATAGGGTAAGTAATCAAACTGAGTGTAGGTCATTTGTTCCTCAGAAATAATGTATCATCTGGCTTCCATACTCTGAAATGACCAGAGAGTGCTTGCAAGAAAGGAAAGATCAATTTCAGAGGTAATCAGAAAGATTATACTCTGATTTTCTGGATTTAGAAATAGAGATACACTGATGGTGAGATTTCAGTTTTAGAAAAGAACTCCCAGTAGGATGAATATGCCTTTTTTTTCTTATTTGGCAGAAGAGTTGCACAGAAATGAAATCTAAAACAGTCTTGATGAAAGCAGTGAACTCTGTTGGTAAGTCATTTAACAATTAACTAGACAAAGCTCTTGACAGTTCACAGCGGGAAACAAATCTGTTTCACAAAGGGTGGAGAGAACAATCTGACAGATCTGCATTTCAACATATTGTATGTATTAATTTCCATCAAGTAAATCTTTATTGTTCTCTGCCACCTAATGGTGTAGCTGGAAAATTACAAATCAGTAAGACGATTCTCAAGTTATGCTACTTCTAATAGACTTTAATTAATATATTTATTTGAATACAAAGAAAAAGCTAAGTCATGGATGAAAATATGAATAACTATAGGCTGTGAGATCCAGTCTGCCTAATTTAATCTAAATTTTGGGTATGATTGAGGCTGTCCTCCTGAATTAAATGCTTGTGTTGCCTACAGGTTCACAAAGAGAGGCATGGTGCCTCTGAAAACTCGTCGAGAGAGATTCTGTTAATCTAATTTAAATTTAGGCAGAACTTTGTCATATGCCTACTCATGAAGCAATTCCTTACACAAAAATTAGAAAGAATCAACATACAGCATTTCTGCAATCAAGCTGTTTTTTAGAATGAGGCACAAAAGATGAATCAACTTAGATGTCTTCACAGCCATATGAATATTACCAAGTGTTAAGCATTCCTGCTTTGAGTGATAACCAATAGAATTTGCAGGTACTCAGCACTCATGAAAATCTTTAGTCAAAGGAGCATATAGAAAGATGTACTCTTAGTATATTAAAAATAAAAATGTGTCTACATTGTTTTTCCTGGGCTGAAAAATGGATTGAGTGCAGGGAGAAAGAAAGAATAAATACCACAGCTTACCACCTTATTTAAAGGTGGCTGCAGGTGGGTGACTGCATCTTTGCAGACATCAGTGCAACATTGACTGCAGTATGAGAATGTGAATAGGATCAATACCCCAAGCCTTTGTAAATTAACCTAGGAAAATAGCTAGAATGCCACCTAACTGCAAAGGTGATCAAACTAGAGGGGACAGGAATGTGGAAAGGAAAGAAAATCACGCCATTTGGACTAAGTTTAGGAGAAATGACAGCTGAGTAAGGGATTTTGCTTTTACACAATTAATATCACAGGGGTTGCTAGAATACAATCTGGTTTTGGATAGCTTTGATTATTTACACTCTGAAAGTATGGAATACAGTTATTTTCAAACTTATCATGTTTGAGAGCAATGAAATGTGGGTCTGGACAACCGACTTGTGCAATATTGCCTATCTGGCTATCAATACTGGTCCAAGAAACAGACAATTGATGCATACAAATCGATGTCTCCATACTTAGAAGTCCAAATTTTGTAATTTTAGAGCAGGATTATGACTTTTACACATTCAGTTGCTGGGAGAGTACAAATTCTGTATGTTCAATTTACAGTAATTATTATTAATATTATGGGGCTAGATTTACTATTTTTATAATTGATCACAGTTCCCACTCTAATCAGTAGCACAAGGTCAGTCTATGGCAAGGTGAACTGAAACCTCGAACAATTAGTTAAACCTGTGGAACATGTTGCTTTGTACACAGTTATGTCTAGAGCAGTACCTGCCAGTGCTAGACAGCAACATTGCAGAAAGCTGTAAGAAACTCATACGATCAGAAGGTGATTTCTTTAGATCACATGTCCGTTATTTAAAGCCAACTAACTGAATAATGCCTTATCTTCTGAAAGAAAGATAATTCAGAAGCAGTGGATTTTCCTTTCTATTCCCTTTGTGACATGCTTTGACCTGTACACATGGTAAAATAGGCTTTACTGTTAATTATTATTTTAATTGGAGGTAATGCTATCAGTCTGAATGAAATAAGCAGATAGTCCTCCAATGATTATAGCAACAATGATATAGAATTACATGTAATACCTATATATGGAGGACAAAGTGCTTCATGAAGGTAGCTCATTCAAACAGACATGAAAACTGCACTGTGCTCTAGGGAGACAACTGATTATGCAGAACAAATGAGGCTTTGGGTCAACGGGTTCCAGGCTCAAGTTGAGCCGTTGCACCTTGTTATTTCCCCTTTTTCACTTTCCCTGCATATGATCATACTATTAGAATCGGGGTCAAAACTGACCAATACACAGTAGTGTACTATCAGAATATCGAAGAGGCATTTCAGTACATTTTATATGCTGCAGGATGGATATTTTTTATCAAGAATCCTGAATTTTAATCCCAGGACTCCTGTATATTTGCTTTTTGAACATCGCTTATAACATTAGTTAAATGGTTTCAAGAATCCAGCTCTCAGCTCTTTCTGCATCTGATTGAGATTTCTGGCATTCCTTCTTCTGTTAAATAGCAATATTCTCTTGTTAGTGATCAACAACAAATATTTTAAAACTGGAACACAGTAATATGATTATTTCAGTATGACCATACCCACTAATTTCAATATCCAGATCACAACTTCTGTTTGAGCTACAGTATATGTTCTAAAAATAAATCTATTTTTTATTTGAAGAACAGAAGCAATGAGAATCCAGTGTGTTCTCAGGTAAATTGTTTCAACATTTAATTATCCTCAAGATAAAAATGTGCTCCTTTTTTCTCATATAAATTGGATTTCTCTATGCCTTTTCTGTATTACAATTATAAGCTGTCAACTATCAGAAATCACTTCCCTATACAGGTACTTCTAGATTAAGCTGAAATCACAGTAGCAAATAAAAGTTAAAAACGCACTGTGGTTTCAGAGCAATTAAAGCTGATCAAATTAAACAAAAGAGAGTGGGATTCTCTTCCAGTAATTATGAAACACCAAGATCTCTTATAAAAGAAGTTGAGTAGTGTCTCTGCAGACAGCTCCTACTGTTTCTAACATTGCTTCACTTAATGTTAGGAATTACTCATGTCATTTTAAAATAGGATTGTCTTTAATTTGGGGGTGATCATTCTGGCAAAATGTTTAAAAATCTAAAAAACAATTGGGGAAGAAAGCCATAGTTACTTTTCTAGTCTGAGTGGGAAGGACTGTCTTAACACAGAGGTTGGTGATGCAGCAGAAGTAACTGGATGATTTCTGACTCTCCTGCAAGCGGGTACAAAACTCCTCCAAATGCGAGCAAACAGACAGCTGCTTGAAAGCTACTTTTCCTTTTTTTCCCTGACATCTGGCAGATCCCAGCTTGACGGGCTGCAGATACAGTGCCCACTGTCTGCTCTTGATCAAAATCTAAACGAATCACTTCTATGCTAAACTGCAAAATGGGTCCCAGTGTTTGTGCTACCTAAAATGAAACCATTCACTTCTAAGTCCCTTCACCCATAACCGTTGCTGCTCTGCTGCAACCAATAATACTTATGATTCATGTTTTAAACCACACTGTTCTTTCTCTATTTTGCTCTCTTCTCTTTCAGTTTGTCTTCCCTTAGTATTTGTTCCTAGGAGTAAGACTGCCCCTTCTGTTCACTTTTCTAACCTGTACAGGACTGACAGCAAAACAGTCAGGCCAAAAGCTACTTTTGCTCCTTTCCACAGTGCACGTTAGAAGACAGTTACTCAGTTGTATGTACCCCAAAAGGGACAACTGTCCTTAACCAGCAAAATACCATATTCCTGCGAGTAAAGGAGTGAGAGAGAGGGGAGAAAACAGCTCCAAAGCACCAACAAATTAGAGAAAAAAAAAAAAAAGGATGAAGCTGACCATGTTTATGATAGCAGTAAGAGAGAAGACAGCAAAGGAAGAAAGAAAACAGCAGTAGAGCCAAGACATAGCATTAGAGTGAGAAGGGTGCTCATTAGCAAGCCTATTAGGTGGRTCAGCCAATTGAATTTTGGGGTGGGGAACATGCTACAATGAACCATTAAGCAGTGAGGAGAACTTAGAGCAACAATATAGCATAACAGTCAGAATTTATAAGGTAACAGCAGTAAAACTACACTCAAAGCAATGCAACAGAAATCACCTGGAAGCCTCACCAGCTGGAGAGATGTAGTTTAAATAAAACAACACATGCTGGGAAACGTGACAAGCTCAGAAGGAGTCTAAGATTCAGCCACAAGCTATGTCCAAATTTTGAGAGATATTGGAATAGAATAATAGACATGGGGCCATATGCTCACAATTAGGTCCATGTCAATCAGAAGTAGCTCCATGGACTTCAAAGGAGTTACATCTGATTAATGCTGGCACAAAGAAGCGCATAATCTAGTCCCTATCAGTAGGGTCTGCAGTCATCATCAGTCTTTCAGATACTCATTAATTGCTCTCCGTGATTATTCAGAAATAATAGTAATGACTCCCAGAGTTTTTAAAYGGTTGTCAACAACACTAAGGATGCACACAATGACTAATACACACAGATGGGGAATGTAGCTGATTTCAGCTCTTAAAATCTAGTGTGTAAATTTAACAGAAGTGTCCCTAAGTGAGTGAATGACTTCCAAATGAGAAAGCTGTCTTCAAAATGTAATTGAAGTTGCTGGAATATCATAACATATCAGGATGTGGGTATAATTATTACCCTATCACAGCTGGAAAGACATGAATGTTTGGACTCCTCTCCTTGAAAACATTGGTCAATCAAAGTACATTTGGACAAACCTCTTTGATTACCCATTTCCATTTTTAGTCCCAATGCAACTTCCTAAGGCCAGGTGGACAAAATATCTTTTGTACTCAAAAGGTATTAATAATTTAGGTGGCAAACCTCACCTCTAGACACTTTTTTCTCTTTCATCTAGCTCTGAACGGCACAGCAGGTCTCACTGCAGGCGAGTATTTCTTTTTTCCCTCCTTTCACCAAAAATGTCATAATTCCCACTGTAAGATGCTGGGCTGCATAACCATTCTTTTCCCCTTCAATACCATATACCACCAGATGTAGGAAGCAATAGTTACTGACCAAAAATAGTAAGGAGTATTCCTTATCTGCCTGTGTTGAAAACTGAAGCATCTCCTGGAATATCTGACCAAGATTATTGCTACATTTATAAATTATACATCATGTGAAACATTAATTGTACATAAACCTTGAAGATTTCATAGTTTAGAATTTGAGTTTAACTACTCACAGGTCCAACAATTAATGTGTTAATGATAGTCAACAGATTTACAGGTAGAGAGTTTATCTATACTGTCTGTTCTCTATTTGTCAGTCTTGCAGATCTGGCCACAATGGTGTGTAAATATAGTTAAATTCCTTCTACTAGAATACCCTGCTCACTGAAAGAAATACAGGCAATTATTTGTAAAAATAAACAAGGATATTTGTTATCTGTTGTCCTTTCTTTTGTTATTAGCCATACAAATAAATGGTTATTTATCATTTGGTGGTTATAATATTTGGAATGTACTAAGCTTTTCAAATATTTAAGTAGATGATTAGTGAGAGTTTTGCCTCCCAATACAGTGGCGAGTAGGCCCCAAATCTGACATTTATTCCTCTTTTATTGGAGAGATATTTTCTATTGTTTATTAAAATGCTCATCAAGATTTCTTAGATCTTCATCAGTATTATCCCTCCATGGGATATACTGGGATATCGTGTAAGAACTTATTTGACCCCCTGAACTTCAGCACTTTGTCAGTGGTCTCCAAGGATAAAGGGCATGTTAAAGAGCTGATCTCCTCAGTTAGGAATAAGATTAACCTATTACCTGTTATAAATCCCAACAATTAAGAAATTCAAAATAAAGAAATATTTTTTTTACACAATGCATAAYGAAACAATAGTCTGCAATAGCATAGTCCTGAAACCATTAACAGCAATATTCAGTAAGAGGTTGTAACTTAGAAAAAAAGAATATCTAAACATAATAGTGACATATATTTTAGATCAGATATTAAATCTCATACTTTAGTGTTTAAAATTAAGCCCTATTCAGGAGGAGTTACACAAAACCCCCTCTCACTGGAAAGAGATTATGCCACATTTACATCATTCTAGTTTCTACTCTTTTTCTCTGATGCAAAGTTTTGGAGTTGGAGCAAACTAAAAATGCAACCCATCATGATAATTCCTATGTTATGGAAACTATTAGGCTCGTCGGTCTCCATAACAGGGTCCGACCCTAGGTTCCTGCTGAGGCAGAAGTTCGAAGTCAGATTGGAGAGAAATAAAATTTAATGATACACGTGTGGTAATTACAGCTCGAGCTGGGTGCCTCCAAAGAGGGACCCTGAACAAAGAAATCCCTGGGCAATTATACCCTTACAATCTAACTTCCCCACCCCTTAAGCGATAGTTTGGACCAATAGTATTAGTTAGGTCTGGGGTCTTCCCCTTCTTCACTGGTCCCCTTCATTGTCTCTAGGCAGGCTGCTTCTTATCTTCAAGGTTGGCTACTCCTGCTGTCCGTGCAACTTCTTTATCTCTCCAGCTTGACCCAGCTCTGGGGCCCCCTTTTACTTATCTAAGTAAAAGTTCACAGCAAGTTCACAGCCTGAGGCCTAAGGCTTCAGCAAATTTAGCTACTAATGCTAAGCAAGTTATGCTAAGCAATTAATTCTAGACAGCTTCAGTCCAATATTCTCTAACATCCTATTTCCCTGCTTTAAAGAGCTGAGAGCCTAAGGGCAGGCAAAGTACATCCCTACAGGCAAATAGAGACATTTGGTAATGGGAAAATAACAACAGGCAATTTGTACCCAGGACAACTTGGGTAGAGAAAAGTAAATCTTAAAGATAATACTAATACAGACAAAGAAGGACAGCTCAAAGAGGCTTGTAGCATGTGTTGAAGGTTGCATGAAAGGGGTTGAGGGAGAAGCACATAAGTGGGCAAGATGTGAAGCATTGGTAGAAGGGAAACAATGGACATGGACATAACTGAAACATGGCAAGGCTGAATGTAGAAGAACAGAGCTGCAAAGACCTGTGAAACTGGTGTGAGAAGCCTAACCTGGCTGATGGAAACATTGGAGAGTGAACATAAAACCATCACTTTGGCAAGCAGAGAACATTAGTAAGATTAATTTATAATACTTGGCAAGGAAAATATGTGGCTATGAAAAACCATAAATACACTAATTTCAATTGTTAAAAACAGAATTTAATGAAAGTAAGACAAAGAGGCTTTGGAAAAAGAGGCAGACCTTGGAGAAGACAATGAATTAAAAATGAGCTAGATTCAGAGAGGCTGGAGACATGGCAGAGACGGGGGTGAAAGAGAGACATGATGAACAGATAATATTTGCAGGTGTCTCCATTCGTTCTTTTCCTCCTGCCTGGAAATCTTATGTGGTAAAATTTGTGGAGTTCAGATATTCATTCAGTGGTTTCTTGATGTCGGGATGGCAACATGAAAGTCCCAAGTAAAGAAAAGAAAAATGTTTAGGAGAGGTGAAGACTTTTGTTTCAGCCACGGCTGTGAGACAGCCAGGCAGCGAGGCGAGGCTCACTTTGGGGTTCCCTGAAGTGCCCAGGGGCCGGTAAACCGTTATTAGCTGTGCCAGCGGGGAGGGGGCCCCGTCTCGACCCAGCCACAGCGCCGCTCCGAGTGATGCTGCTGGACGCCCAGCGCCCTCACGTCCCGCTTCGCAGACCCCAACGGTCGCAGTGCCGGCCCTTACAACGTGCGCGCACCACACCCACCCCCAAGAACCCCGCCCCCCCCCCCCCCCCCCCCGGCCCCCGCCCCCCCCCGCCCCCGGCCACGCCCCCTCGCCGGGCACGGCCCCCCGCCCCTCGTCCCATCGCCGCACCGGGGCTGTTCCCCAACGGCTCCACTTTCGGCGCACGCGCAATAAACGCTTCATCCCCTCCCATCCCCACCCACAACAGCAGGGCTTCTGATTGGCCCGTCCTCCTCCCGCTGCTGGCCAATAAGAGGCCCGGGCTGGGTCCCCGCCTCTTTAGAACGCGCGGCGGCGCTGACAGCGGCGGCGATGGCGGCCGGGCTGGCGCTGCGCGGGGCGGTGGCGGCGCGCCGCCGGGGCGGGCTCTGGGGGCGGCTGCCCCCGCTGCCGGCCGCGCCCCGCCGGCCCGCGGCCCATTTCGCTTTCCAGCCGGACCCGGCACCCAGCGCGTACGGTGAGAGCCGGGCCGGGGTCCTCCCCGCGGGGGCCGGGCTCCCCCTCGCTCCGCTGCCGGCTCCGCGCCGCCTCCCCTCGGGTGGGCGTTTCCCGCCTCCGCGCCGGCGCCGTCCGGTGCCTGCGCCCGTTGAGCACGTTCTCCCCGGCCCGGGGCCCGAGGCCGCGGGGGCGGCAGGAACTTCCCGGGCGCGCGGTCACGTTCCCCGCCGCCTGGCTGGGCGCCTCCCTGCGCCTGGAGCAGCTCGGCGGCGAGTTTTCGGGCAGTCAGTGCGGTAGCGGCGGGCCTGCGCGGGCCCCTTTCTCTCCCTGCCCTAGCGGGGCCTGTCCCGGTGGCCCTTCGAAATCCTGCAGTGGCGCAGGGTTTGGCAGTAACTTACTCAGCGCCTTGCACTTGCCTCTCCTTATCACACCCTTAAACCACGAGCCTGGTAGTAGGCCTATGATTAATAAAAGCTGCTGTCTTGTAAAGGTCTGAGATATCTGTGTTCAGTCTGAATCTGGTTGAGTTGGAAATGAGTGAGGATGAAATTTAGTATTTTGACTTTATTTCTAAGACATCTTGGTGAAAGTGACTAGTGATGAGTGCTTCTGGAAGAAGCTGCCTTTCTACAGAATAGCTCTTTCTCTCATGTGAACCTCTGTCTTCTGGAAGAAAATTATTTAGTTCGATACCTTGGTGCTCTGACTTGGCAATGAAGTCAAAGATGGCTCTGAGCAATTTCCATTAGTCATTAAAATATAGGTTGATGGAAGTATAGGCATTCAGGATGTTGCAGAGTAAAGCCTGTGTGTTGCAGATCTCTGCTTGAGATTATAATGAAGAAGCCCTTGTGGGACAGGCCTGATTTTGTTGCTATTTATTAATAGAAAGTTAGTTCCCTTTGTTTTAAAATATGCTTTGAAATTTTGTGAAAAATAGTGAAAGTAAAATACAGTAAAGCCCGTATTGATCTTGATACTGTTAAGACATTGCACCTCCAACTCCACATTTCAAATCCAAAGGGTGCAATTAGTTTCTCTTTTCCTGCAGGGACTGATACAGGAGCCTCTCTGTTATAAGTGAGGGCAGCAGGTCAGAACAGTCAGTATTAAGAGTTTCTGGCAGTTGCTGGAGTGACAGGTGTTTATGCATATCAAATATTGGAAGGATTGTATCTTGTTAAAAGGATAACCTAAATACTTATGTGGATGGTTGGGGAAAGAGAGCCAATGGCTGTTCTGCTTCCCCTCCATTGAATTTGTAAATATTGATTTTCTTGTAGCTTTCATATAATTTAAACAGTTCATATAACAGTTCCATTTGTAGCATCCTCATCTTAAAAGGTCATGAAAAGTTTAACAAGTGAAGCTTCTGAGCGCTGGAATTCAGCTACCCAGCTCTGGCATGGCATGACACAGGTCTTTAACAAAACATGCTAAYGTTAATTAACTGTTTAAGAGAGAGGGAAGCTGAATGTTTGTTGAGAGATGCTCTAGCTACTGGAAAGAGAATGTTGTTCTTCTGTCAGGTTTCCAAATCCTGCTCTCACATTTGTCTAGGATTTTCACCTGAATAAATACTTTCTTTGATAAGCTATGTAGGCTAGTAGGTAATATTCTCTTAGGCTGTGCTCTCAGTCATGATCTGAACACAGTTTTTGTCAGTTAAATAATTGCTACCAAATTTCAGCCAGGTAATTTCTATTTGATCAGGTTCTTATAAAGCATTATTTTATTTGCTTGCAGAATCAGAGTTGGTCACAGCAGCGGTGACAGAGCTATTGCTTTCTCCAGTCTTTGATTTTTAGGCCCATTTTTTTGTCCTTGCAGCATTGGAAGTGAAGAAGGGGACATAGGTAGTCTTTTTTGTTTTTGAAGGTTTTCTTTCGATCCTTACTGCAGCAGACTTTAATATAGCAGTCTAGTGCATTTACTTTACCCTTTGTAAGTATAGCTGTTCAGCATTCACGGTGTTTGCTTGTTATTTGGAATGTGGGTTTGATACTTCTGCCACATTCAAACTGCAGTTCAGAGAGCAGGCTACATTTGCTGTAGCCGTGAGCATAGTTTTTGAAAAAAGTCTGAATGTTGTACAGCACAATTGTAGTCCTTGAAATTGCAAAATATATTGTGCTCCATCYCATAACTTAAAGTTACCAAGCAAATGAGTTGTTGAGTTACTCTTAACAGTGGGCTAGCTGCTAGCTAAGTTTTTAGTAGTGTTTTGCTCCAGTGTTTTCTGATATATTTTGAGTTTTGAAATGAATTGAAAAGCTAAATAATCCCTTTCATGCAGGGCAAACTCAGAAGATGAATCTCTTCCAGTCAATAACAAGTGCCTTGGATAACGCTTTAGCCAAAGATCCAACTGCAGGTATACTACAATTGTTATGCATCTTGCTGTGGATAAATGGTGTTCTATTTTGCCTATTTGTGTACAATATTACAAGCATTTGCTGTAGCCATTTAAACTTTTCAGTATTATTTCTATACTTTTATTGAGTTTCAAAGAAAAAATGTTTTATTAGGATTAAAAATGTATAGATTAAGTATTAACAAATTATTAATGGATTATGTGATCTAAGCTGTAATTACCTCCTATGGCAACGGAGTGTATTTCACTTGTAAGTTGGGACAGAAACATAGGTTTCTTAACATACTTCTGGGTATTGTTGATGTGAACTGTACTTACGGGCAGCCTGGATCCGGACAGGTAATTTTTTTACCTTTTGTTTTGTAAATCCTCATTTTGAGTCCTTCAAATCTTCGTGCTTAAAGAAGTTTTTTTTAGAGACTTCCTCTACCCATTCTCCCTCCCCTTCCTTCCCTGCCCTCCAAAATTCCTTTCTAGCTTTCCTGATTTCTGTTCATCGCTGCACATATGCAATGTAAAATGTTCTGGTCTCTTGCAGTCTGGATAATGTATAACTCTGAAGTAGCTAGTCAAAAATGAAATGTAGCATTGTAGTTTGATTACACAGACTTATTCTAACCTCTTTCTTTTTCACAAAACTGTTTTATTTTACTCTTTATTCTTATGCATAACAAGAGGTCTGTTGCTTCTGCTGTAGTAAGAAAAGGTGTGATGATGCTAAATACCCGAAAGATATATTTAATGCCATGAACACAGCTGCAAATGCTGTATGATCTTGTTGTGTAATTCTGTTTTTTTTTTCTTTTTTCTTTTTAGCACAACTCTTTTGGTACTGCTTAAATGACTGCTGAATTTGATGTCTCACTAATTGTCTAATCTGTTAGGACAAATTTGATGTTGTGTATCCAGTTCTATGCCTGTATGTATTCCATCTCAAGCTATAGAGCTGCGCTATAATCGACTTTACTAAAATAGACTTAAGCAACTAAAGGTGAAGTGGAGCCAAGAAGAGATTCTAGTACCGTTTCTGTAAAATCAGCTATATGAAAGTAAGCAGAATATTAGTCCAGTGGGAACCTAAAGTCATGTCATCTTCAGCATTTTAGGTGATTTAGGTTCCAGTCTTGGTCCTTAGCTTTGCAGGGCTGGATCTGTGCAAAGTACTTTGCAAGATGGTGTTAAGAGTTCTGAAGTCTAGATTTGTGAATATGAGCCTACCTACTGAATTCATTAGTACTTTTTGTAACAGAAAGCATGTCCTTCATATGTTTTTAGTCATATGGGAATTGAGCAACTCTTGTTTAAATAATGGAAAACCTCATACTTGTGTTGATGAGGATTTTAGAATCAGTCCAGGAAAATATATTCAGTGGCCGAAAAGAATGAGTAAGTCCATGGAAGTTTGCTGATGGCAGCATGAAAGGGGGTGTTTTTTTATGCCAGCTGGCTCAGAAGTAACTAGCCATATGGTAATGGAAAGGCCTTACAAAGATTTTAAGTATCAAAAAATGCAAACAAATTAATGATGAAAATGAATTAGTAGGGCAATGATCTGGAAAGGTACTCCAATCATAAACGTCATGACAGTATTGGCTTTACATCATTATATAAGTTATTTTTGTTTAAGCAGTATCATAAATCTTATTATCAGAAGTGAGTTAACCCCTTTTAGTGCTTCCTATTAGAGATGTATTTTTCTTTAAAAAAAAAAAAGTTTGTATGCAAGGGAAATAACTCGATTTCATGTCCTTTGCACTATGAAGAGTATTGAGGAATTTGAGAATTATCAGAACTGACCCAGTTCATGAGAGTTGTTATTGGTGATACTGCTAACATTTATATGCTTCAAAATATTGAAATGGGCAATATTTATATAATTAAATAATAAAACTGTTTTAAAAAAGTTAAACATCGACATTCCATATATTCAGAGAAAAAAGAGAACAGATTAGTTGATATGAAGCTAAATTTTAAGAACAATTACTTTAAGTGATAAGACTTTAATTGGTAGATGATCTATATTATAAAGATGATAGTGTTGTTGTCCAGTTGTCCTGGTTATTAGGTTGCTGTCTTTTCTGTAGAGGAAGTCACTCAGAGTTTCTTTGAGGTCACTCTTGGGGAATTTGGCAGGTAAATTTAGAGAAAGTTTGAAATTTTCAGACTGGATTAATATTTTTGAAGAATACTTCAATGTTATATTTTTTCAAAGGACTAGATTCACTGAAATTTGGGGATGAAGAGTGCAAATGCTTACCAGAGTAGAACATATAGATAGCATCAATGACTCTTCAGTAACTGAATATAATTGTTTCTTAAATTGCTTTTAGTAGAAGTTGTGGTGATACAGAGTATTTCAGAAAAATAAATAGGTGGTTTAATGAAGCCATGGCTAAATTAATTTTGTTTTGAGACATGGTTGTGTTGCTGTATTGATTCCTTATTAAGTTTGGTTCTCCTTTTGTTATAGTTAGGTTGTGCACTGGAAGCACTCAGAGATCTAGATAAACCTTGAAGTCAAATGAATAATGTAGGTGCTACTTGCGTTTACTGTGTCTAGTATGTATAAAAACCTTTGAAACATCTTGATTAAAAGTAAGTTGCGTTGGGGTTACCTTAGCYCTCTCTACTCTTCTTGTTTTTCAGTAATATTTGGTGAAGATGTAGCCTTTGGAGGAGTCTTCAGGTGTACAGTTGGTTTGCGAGACAAATATGGTAAGTTAGCTTTTTAATTGAACATTATTTTCCTATAAGAATCTTTCCTCTTTTTTTTGCCCCATATGGTTTGTGGGAGAAGAATCTGTGGAAGAGAAATCTTGTAAATGGGCTTTTGTTTTCCTTTCTGTCCTTGAAAATGGAAAATGTTTTGATTATCTGTTATTGTTTATGTAAGTTTTCAAAGTTATTGAATTTGCTGACATCATTACTTAAGTCTTTTCTATTTCTTCAACTATCAGTATAACTTCAGTTTTTCACGTGTAATTGGACCAGATGCTTATCAGTGTGTGCCTATTTAATTATTCTCATCAAATTTAAGCCTCTTAACAACAATACAAGGAGATGCTTTTTGGTTCTGTCTGTCAAGGGCTAGGAAAAATTACATTAAAATGAATTTTAATCTTTTAAGTATACCATTTTCTAACATGCCCTAGAAAAGCCAATGTGCTTCATCTAGAATGTTTACTTGTTTGAGGGACTTATGTAAAGGGATCCAGAAAAATGTTACAACCTTTGCCTCAAAGTAATCTTAATAATAGAAGTAGTGTTTTTTTATCTCTCCATTAGATTAAAAAAAAAGATTTGCAAAAGTACATGAAAAATGGGATAGTACTTAATCATCTCAGATAGTTGAGGTGAGCTCAGTGGAAGAGAAAAAGTAAAAACTTGCTGGTGCATTTGATAGTTTCTTGCATGGTCCATGATTTCAATTCATCCTTATATTGTGTCTGATTTAGAAGAAGTTTGGTTTCATTGGTTTTGGTGGACAGCCTCCTGTAGCTGAGAATCAAGGTTTTTAAGAAAGGTGGTGGGAAGGAGAAGCTCTGTTGATGCARCAACATGCAATCTGAAAGAAAATGGAAGTGTATTCACGGTTTTTGATGGATAGAGTCTAACCACCTAGTCAATGATGTCTGACAAATCTGGAAGATTTTTTGAGTTTTTTGAGATCACTGTTCTTACAATTAACGTTTCTCCTTTGGCTATCCCCTTGTGGCTTCTTGAACTACTGATTTTGTTGCAGGAAATACTGTTATTGGAATATTAAAAAAAAAAAAAGTTTCATGTATTACATGCTTGCTAATACATAGCAGTTGGCAAGGTCTTGGAAACTGGTGGTGGATACACTAACCTGGTGGTTTTTAGTCTGGTATTTGCTATCTCTCCCCCTAGAAGAAAAAGAAGAAAAAGTATAGAAGAAAAAGGTTATGAAATGTTAGGTGACAGCAGCTTGGTTTCTTCAGGGCATGAAAGGGACTGGGAGCACTTGCAGCTGCTAATTAGATGTATTTCAGTACTTTCATCTGGAGGAGGTGAATTACTGCCACCTGAGAGGTCACAAGGAAACAGGGGACCAAAAAATAGAAGGAAGATGACTATGCTTTTAAGAAGTTTTAGAAACATAACCTTATTTTATGTTCTTGTTTCTCTGGCTCAATTGTTATGAGGATGTTTTCTCCCTCTGTGGCTTACACATTAATATTAAAATAGTTTGGATAAGCTACAGGACTTTTACTAGTAGTGATCTTGTTAGTTTTGCGTGTTGGAGTTGAGTTAGGCTTCTTGACTTTGGAGTAGTATATTAACTCTGTTTATTAGACTTTGTCAAAATGAGGTCTCTGAGACAGCAGTTGGTTGCTTTGAAAACGAGCAACAGAAGACTTCATTTGGGAAATAAGCAAAAGGAGCATCATAAGCAACTTTTCTGCATCTTAGTGAACATCTCCAGTTTAAAAGAGAAAAAAAAAGAACAAACTTTATGTGTATTTTTTCTTTGAGCATATTTTGTTGTGTTTTTTTTTGATGCAAGAAAGTCTTATACTATTGGAACGAAGGAAATACATTATTTCGTTCTTGTAATAGCATTTTGTTGCAGTTGTATTCAAAAGTGCCAGTACTGTTCAAAGATTTGATGGCTGCTGCCCCAGAGAGCTTTGAGACAGGTACTGTTGCGGGAGCACAAAGAAATATTTAAACTGTATTTGTCAATATGATAAGCAACAGTCATAGCACATCAGCAGCATAGCTAGAATCAGATTTTGTGGTAAACAGCAAAGATTTTTAGTTAGGGTTTTTTAAGGATAATAAGATGTGACTTTGAGAATATTTGAAAAGAACTCCTTTAAAGCATGAGAGAGARCAGGAGAAATGGTCAAAGTACTTATGTGAAAACTCAACAAGGGCCAATGAAAGGTAGTATTGCAGTTTGATCGGAAATGCTGCTGACCTCTTGGTAGTGAATGAGATGATAGATTTGATGAGGAAAAAATAAGGAGGGCTTATGTTTCATGTTACTGAAAAACAAAATAGATGTATACATAAACTTCTGGTGGGATCAAACTGACAGGGTATGAAAACTATCTCTTCACATTCATTTAGAGCATTGCAAAGATTGTATTTGCCAGAGAAAGTGTTGTGTTGGCTGGAAGAGAAAAAGAAATTTGAAAATTGTTTGCTGTGTTCCTACTTAAAACAAAGTTTGTCCTACAGATCTGTTATAGAAAGGCTTTCCCAAGATTTGTGTTTGTCTTGCAAATTCTAAGGTTTAGGTCTAGGTGAGAATTGAAATGGTGTCGATAGTGATTGAGAGAGAAGGCATGACAGGCAGAGTAATTAAGAGAAGAGTTCTTTTATAATTATGCTGCTGGTGAGGTGCCCATAAGGAAATGGTGGCAATATCTGAAATACAAGTTGGGAAGAGAAGTCTAAATTTAAAAGGTGGATCTAGGATTCATCCACATAATGATAGTTAAATTTTTTTTTAGACAGCTGAGGTGACAAGGTGATTTTTGGCTTCTTTCTTCTCTAACAATGAAATCAGTCCCAAATTTCAAGAGGAGCATGGCTGGTTGTCAAAGGTGGCTTAGAGATAAAGTAAGTTGAGAATGCAGTGCTTGTTTTATGCAAAGAATAGAGTCTGTACAAGAAGGAAGGAATTCCAGACAGAATTGATGAACGAGGAGCCCCATGGATCTTACAGAATCACAGAATGGTTGAGGTTGGAAGGGACCTCCGGAGATCATCTAGTCCAACCCCCCTGCTCAAGCAGGGTCACCTAGAGCACGTTGCACAGGATCACGTCCAGGCGGGTTTTGAATATCTCCAGAGAAGGAGACTCCACAATCTCTCTGGGCAACCTGGTCCAGTGCTCTGTCACCCTCACAGTGAAGAAGTTTTTCCTCATGTTCAGATGGAACTGTCTGTGTTTCAGTTTGTGCCCGTTGCCTCGCATCCTGTCGCTGGGCACCACTGAAAAGAGTCTGGCCCCATCCTCTCGACACCCTCCCTTCAGATACTTGTACACATTGATAAGATCTCCTCTCRGYCTTCTCTTCTCYARGCTAAACAGGCCCAGCTCTCTCAGTCTTTCCTCATAAGAGAGATGYTCCASTCCCCWAATMATCTTTGTAGCCCTTCGCTGGACTTGCTCCAGTAGTGTCACATCCCTCTTGTACTGGGGAGCCCAGAACTGGACGCAGTACTGCAGATGTGGCCTCACCAGGGCTGAGTAGTAGGGCTTACCTCTATAACGAAGATTATGTACTGACTCTTTTTTTTCTCCATCCCCCATCTCCATTTACCATCAGCATAGTAATAAGAGATACAAGTGGTATAATATGAGGTTGCTGCTGTGTGTTGATGAAAACGTGAAGGAATYGATGTTTTTCTCTGCTGGAAGAGGTTATTTTCAGTTTTGTAGGTAATCAAAATCACTAGGTGGCAGTCTATGCCTATCAAATACTTATTCAGAGGCAAATTGATGCTTCCTTTGTAAGCACTTACAGAGGTTAAGGTCTAAACATCAGCTAATATTATATTATGAAGAATTTAGTATATTAATACTCAATAGTAGTACAACACAGATGGTAGTTGCTATCCAGATTGTTACTGAAGATTTTCCAGAGAGGTAGGGAAGAGAAAAATTTTGCTTTTAGAATAAATCTATCATTAAAACTTAATCATTTTGCCAGAAAAGCTGTTTAAACTCTGAGGTAGCCAATCCTTAAGAAGAATATAGGATGTAGAGTAATGCTATAATAAAAACACAGCTGAAGGCCTAAAAAGTAAAATTCCAGCAGATTTATAAAGAAATAAATTCTAATTTTTGATCAGATGAACTTTTGACATGGTAGGAGGAATTTTATCTGAAGTAGTTTAATTGAGGAATCTTATGTAATCAAATCAGTATTTTGAAGCTTCTTTTCCACAGTAGCTGTAACTTTGGATTCTATATTTGGTCCTGTAGATGGTCTCTCAATATCTGAAATAGGCTGATTCTGGCTTTCCAGCATCCCTTTGCAACTGATCATTCTTCTATTAGTGTATTTTGCCTGAACTGAATGCTTAGAAAGGTGTTGCTGTATAATCCTCCTTTCTGAAAATGTGTGAACTCCTGAAATTTTTGTGTGGAGAGTTAGTTTTGGGTAAGGGAAGAGAAGTAATACTCTTGAACAGTTCCCTCCCTCCCCTCCCTCAGGTCTTGCACACTGGATGGCGTATTCTTGCTTTGTTTCTTGTCCCTTCCCCAAATGCGTATCCATCCCCCTGTCCCCAATTTTTAATTGTCAGTATTTTGCAGGGCTTGTGTACTCTAACCTGTGGAATTTTGTTACTGAAAAGGTAGGGAATGTTTGCTGTTCCATATTTCCGCTGTCTGGAGATGTTTCTTCTCTAGAGCAAAGATACAAAACACATGATTCCTAGTCTATTTGCTTGCCTGCTCTGTGTTTGTAGTCTAGGTAATGTGCACAAATACATTTTTTTTAAAAAGGAAAGTACATAATTTTGGTCTTTTGAAGAAAATACTATCAGAATAAAATAGCCATACATTTGTCTTTAAGTCTGCAGGTGAATTTGAAACAATGATCCTGAAGTGCCTTGTTGCTCTGTCTGGAGTGTGAAATAAAATGGCAGCATGTAAAGATCAGTATCTCTTGTATTTTTGGCATGTGGAATGGATAAAGAAAAAACAGATCAGAGTTAGGGATAAGGTGACAGCAGGTAAAGAAATGGGAGGAAAAAACAGAATAAGGTAACAAGGAAGAAAGAAGTGGGCAGAAGACTGGGAAATGAGAATAGCAGAAATAGTGGTTGACAAGGAAGGCTACTCATAAGAAGGTAAGAGCAGTCTTTTGGGGCAACTCCAAAGATCTTTCTAGCCTACTGTGGCCAAAAATGGAGACTTTGGGAAGAATATAAAACAAGGCAAGCATATTTCTCTTGAGTATTCTCTCTGCTTTCCTCCCAACGTTTATAGCTTGAGGTCTTCCTGATCCAGAATTGCCTTCTGTTTAGTAATCCACCTCACTAGAGATTTGTCTTTAATACTTGTTTGGTCTCTGCTGGAAGGGAGAGTCTAATGTGTACTTACTGCCCCTCCAAAAGTCTAGCTAGGTTGAGACTGTCAGGAGCCTTCTGACTCTCTGAAAGCATCAAAGACTGCTATCCTGAGAACTCAATAGAACATCAGTCCTTGCTCGGAACTCTAAGAATCTGACAGAAATGAGATTGGCTTGTCAGATCTTTCTGCATAACAATGTTTTGGGGAGACTGAACATTTTTGGTCCAGGTCTAGACACTTTTACAGATTTTGGGCTGAGATTTGCATAGATAATAGAAACCAAACCCAAATTCAAATTAAAATCTATTTATCATCTAATAAGGGAAGCTTTAGTCTAAATATCATAAAAAATGGTCTGGTATAAACGAGTAGTTCAGGCTTCCTCTAGGGTCCATACCAACTGATAGCAGGAAATTCGTGCTAACTGTAGCGCGACTGGCTGAGTTGCTCTTTCATAGCATCTCTTCCTACTTGCTAGCAAAGGAGTCTAGGTGACCACTTATATTAGATACCTATTTTTTGGATGGTTGATTAGAGTACCATCTAAGTTTTCAACCAATGGCAAGCTACTATAAATCATCTTTAATGTGAAAGTGTAGTGTAGATGACTTTATTCAAGAATTTCCTAATGAAAAGTAAAATGTGGTTTTAGTTCACTTGAAACTATTTGGAAATATGGGTTGAATGTGAGTACTCTGAATGGGAATTTTTATTTGAAGGATCTTCTCCGTTTCTGGAGGATGTCATTGTAGTGTCCCCCATCAGAAATGAGTGCTTTCTCAGGGCAGAGGAGGCTTGGACTTGGTTCTATCCCTTTCTGAAGGAATTCTGAACTACCTTCCAGAAGAGTTGCCTGGGCTATCAAAACCAGTCTCTCCAGAGAAGCAGCAGAAGTGGTTTTGTCAGCAATTGTTTTTCTGAAATGTTTTGGAATGAGTTTCATTTTTGCTCTTGTGATTCATTTGTCACAGTTTGGGATCCTTTGTGCTAAAACAGGGCAAACAGGAGGAACACGGATTTTCTCCCTTCTGGATAAATATCCTATCACCCAGTGGAGAGGTTGGAGGGGCTTTCACTCATGGATTTTTTTTCTTCTTTTTTTCTTTTGGCTGTTCTGGTTAATAAACCTTTGTTCTCACTGTCCTTCTCTTTTTGTTTGTCCATGTTTACAGAGGTGTAACACCCAAAACTTAACATGGTGCTCCATGTGAGGCCGATCAGAACAAAATAGTTTTCATAAGGTTTCTATGCATCTTTCCTATATGTTCTGGAGTGATGTTTTCTGCCTTTGTCAGCAGTGTGTTGTTAACTGTCACTTAGTCTGTGGCATGCTTTAGTCCCTAAGTCTTTTCTACTTTACTGCTGTGTAGGCAGTAATTACCTCTTTTCCAGATGGGCATTTGATAAAATGAAGCTCAGTAAGAACAACTGCGTGTCTCTCGTATATGTATGATAGAACAAAATCAATTTCAGATCATTTCCTTTAAGATAGTTCTGAATTATGTACGTGGCTAGAGACATACTCTTGCATGCAGTCAGTAGTAGATGAGAAATAAGCAGCTTCAATATTTTTCATCTTCACTCTTTTTCCATAGCTAAAATGAAACTTCCTCCTTGGAGTAGAAAGGGTGCAATAAGTACACACATGTAAGTTCAAGTTTAATTCTTTACTTACCCTACTGTATTCAAGTATATGGGCTTGTTTTTATAAATAATCCTCTTTTTATTCTGATGCAGCCATGAGCACAGATAAAGTTGGTAGGATTTTTTTCTTCCAAAACAGTTTAAAAAAAAAAAGTGTGAATTGGATGGGAAGAAGATCATAAAAGGTAATTAGCATCTGTTCAATCTATCCAGAATATTTTCTTGCAAATTGGAAAATGACAGAAGAAAAAGAATCAAGAGAAATAACATTTGTATTGAATCCCATCGATGCAGGGGGAGTTGCATCAAATATTTTCCCTCTGGAAAATTTCAAACACATCAAAAAGCAAGTGACTTAAGTGCATATGAAACCACAGTTATAGCAGGAAAATAACATCCTTATGTCAGGACAACTTAGCCACATCACTTGCAATCAGCTGGATACTTGAAAAATGATTTTATTTATCACTTCCATATTTGTTTTCCTCTATTTTTTGGTCTGCCTTACAAAATTAGATCTCTGTGAAGCGCAGGAGTACATTTTGGGACAAATAACTGGCATAGGCTATTCTTACCCTTCAGTGGTGGAGATTCCATAACCTCCCTACACACACTGTCCCTGTACTGGATTATTCTTATGGTTTGAAGCTTTTTGAGTGATTGGCCTTCTCTGAACTCTAACTGGTTGCTGTAATTCAGGAATGTTGACAATCTAAAACTGGATGCTGTGCTCTAGCTGGGTCTTACTGACTAAAATGTGATTGCTTACAGGCTTGCTGTCGATATATCTCATGATAATGCTAGCTTGTCTTGCAGCGGTAATGCTTATTTCCAATGTTTGACCCGCTATAATCCATACATGTTATTCTGCAGAGCTTGTGTCTGTGGTGTGTGTTTCAGGGGACACTTCATTCTCAGTAAATGAATCTTTTTTTTTGTAGTCAAGTAAAAGAATTTATTTATCTGGCTAGGAGATGGCTGTACCTAGTGATGCCCAAGAGACATCAGGATTTCTTTTGTGGTAGTCATTCCTTGAGAAGAAAATTGTTTACTTAAGCAAAATGTTTGTAATGAGATTATGAGCTGCAGAAAACTGCTGGAGACAAGTTTTGTATTCAGGTGAAATGCCTAGCGGGGAAAATGTGGATGAGAAGACAGGGTTGGCCCCAGGTTGTTATGGTATTTGGTGAAGTCAACATCCAAAACAAGTTTCTTGGTGAAGGATTGGCTATGCTTATAAAAGTTGCTTAATGTCTTGACAGCTTTTGGTAGGATGAAATAGTGGGAACCTTTTGAAGCTAATCTAATAGAGGAAGATATAACATGGCTTTTTCAAAATTTCTAAATGTTACCTCCAAAAATCCATAAAATACTTCAAGTGTTTATATTGTAAAAATCTTGTTGTTTGTGAGTTCAGGCAACTGGTGATTGTAGAGACTCATAGCATGCTACTGCCAAGGGAGTAGAGATATGTTAATGGAGGTTCTGGGTCTATTATTATAGTGCCAAGCATTCCAGTTTAAGGTCAAGAAAAAGTTGAATGTGATTTGAATAGGCTGGTTGGGGTTTTGTAATACAGTGTGTTAACATGGGAAATATGCCTCCATGTTGTTCTATTGGCTGGATACTGCTTCAGCAGGTGGGAAGACACCCTGCGGGTTTCCTATGAGCTTTTTTTTATCAATAAACATGGAGTCTTTTGGATACTTTAAGAACACAGCAATAAGCTGTTATAATGATAAGAAAAGGGTCAACCTAAAGCAACACTAGAAATAAGTGATTAGAGGTTTATTCTGTAAACAGATGGATAGGTAGCAAATGCTGTCTCTTCTGGCTACAGTTCATTGCTTCAGAACCAGTTTGCAAGCTTATTGGAGAAGTACCTTACTACTTCTTGTATGTTGGTATTTGTCCTTATTAACCTATTCCATATGGTAGAACAAAATAGTGCACAATTTTAGGCTTGTTGGATTTAAGCTGAGGGTGGAAGATCTTATTCAGCATTAAAAATGACTAGTTGGTGTACATATATTCAGTAAAATGTAAGAATTCTGGAGTTTTGTTACCCTTGTCTGTGTGTAGATAGATTTAAGCAGAATAATGTTGCAGCTTTCTTGCCTGGTTCTTCCAGAGCCGTTTGGCAAGATCTGGATTTTGTTCTGATTTATATAAACGTCTTTTTTGAACTGTAACATCTGGAGAATGTGTTCCAGACTCATTACACAATAGTACATTTTGTTCATTTTCATGTTAAATCTTAAGAAAAGAATTGGCTATTCATGGCTAGAAAAAAATGTTATTTGAGAACTTAATAAAATGTAGTATGTCCTTTTACATTGTATGTATGGGGTATTGAAATAGATGTCTGATGTGTTAGAGCTATATGATTTATTTTTAACTTTGCTTTTGACTTTTTAGTAGTTCTGATGTTGTGCCTGATGTGAAAATAGATGCTTTATTTTTTGGGAGTTAGTAATTTTTATTATGTTTCTAATTGTATGTTGTATATTTTAACCTGTTTGAGGGAAAGATGAAGGATGTACTTGTTAATACAGAACCTGATTAGAAACATGTAGGTCGATGTTTTAGTACAGAGCCTAAGAAAGCTATTGTAACACATTTTTAAGATGTTTCAAGACACATCACTGGGCAAAAAAACATGCATTTCTGAGCTTCTTCAAAATGGAATTTTCTGTTTCAGAAAATAATTTCATTTAAAAATTAAAAATGATATTTTAGTAATATAATTTCAAGGAGGATAGAACTTAATATATTAAGGAAACAAGATGGAAGCTGTGAACATAACTAGTGCTTGCAATCCGTAGTAATACCGCATCCGCCAGCATAATTCATATGCATTTTAGATGTCAGTCTGCCTTTACTATTCCTTAGGTGGAATGAATTGATTCTCACTTCCCCTGATTAGTCTTGCGATCGGTACACCCTGTTTCGTTTGTACTCATCAAGTAGGACTAAATTGGTTTGTCACTCTTTTTCCTGCATCTGAGAGAGGCTGGTGGTAAGAGTGTGGTAATTATCACCGCTTCAGTTTAAGAATGCACTGAGTTTGGAAGTAATTTCTTAGAAGCCTAGAAGGGACAGACTGTGTAAGGCCATCTCTAGAGTTCAGTCAGCAACAGCTATGCAACAGAAACACTTTGAGGAGCAAAAAAGTTTGGACCTTACTAACGATTTTAATTTAACTTGATTCAGTGCATGTTCCAGTAACCAGGCTAACATAACAAGTTGGTAATTTATTATAGAGAATCTTGTTTCTGCTGAATATGCAGAAATATATTAAATCCTCTTAATCTGACAAGGAATTTTCGCACTGGTATAGAAGTGCCAGGTATAGATCCATTTATAGATTTTCCCCTTCCCCAGGCATGTACTCTGCATTATCGAGAGAGACAGGCATGATTACATGCGAGATGCTTAAGATTTTTCCCATCACTGCAAATTGTTAATGGGCAGTCAGCGCCTTGTTTCTGAGTATTTTTATAGCAGCCTTAGATCCTTGCTGCTGTCTTGCTGTGTTGAAAGTAGTTGCTTCACAATTTACAATTGATTCACCATGCTTTCAAATTTTTGGAAAGTATTTCTATACGACTGGTACTGACCAGTGTGGAAGAGGGTGCCTTGCATTTTTCATGGTTTTGAGTATTACTTGGTTTGTCATACAGGTGGTATACCCAGGCTATTATAGCAGAATTTTTATGAGCATGATTTAATAGTGAACGTTGGTAACTAATGCATTTTCTTGCTGGATATCTTGTCGTGCAGTGCAATGCAATGTTGCAGGTAGTCTGAAAATGCATGGAACTGACTCATCAAAGCCTCTTAAATAAAGTTGATATATTATTATCCCTGGGTTACACATATACAGATGTTTGGTAGATGTTAGTTTTAAAGCTTATTTTTAGAAGTGAGCACTTTGTAGTCTGGGATAGCTTGCAAGTCTGTAGTCCATTATGCTCTTCTGCAAGTGTGCTTCTTGTAGCAAAATTTTTTGGTGGGTGAGCAAGGAATGTTGTTAGTACTCTCTGGATGAACTTGCATGCCTCAGTGCAGTTTGGCATAGTGCTTGTTTTCTTTAGGCTGATAAAACTGGTTATATGAGCTAGATCTGAATGAATTCAATATGGAGTAGGTTACCTGCACAGTCAACAGTAAAAAGAAACTCTGGATAAGCAAATCTGCCACTTTGAGGTGAGTGGCTAGTCGAATATCTTTCGAAGAGCGTGGAGCCAGATTGGTACTATTCTATCAATGTCATAAAATGCTTCCGTCAGCAGGTACAGACAGAAAAAGTTTGAGCAGTCAGGATGTAATCCTGCTTGAGCTATTCATGAATCATTGAATAACGGGTTGGAAGAGACCTGTGAAGGTCATCTGATCTGAGCGTAGAGCCAGTTTAGGTTGCTTGTGGTCTTGTCCAGGTGAGTTTTGAATATGTCCAAGGATGGACCTTCTACAGCCTCTCTGGGCAGCCTGCTCCAGTGTTTGACTACTGTTCTGGTGAATTTTTTTTTAAACATATCTAATCAGAGTTTCCCTTTTTGCAGCTTTGTTTCATCCTTTCATGTGTACCTGAAAAGAACCTGATCTTGCCCATTTTTAAACTACTTTCTGCCTTTCCATTATGGAGGAATTAAATGACAGACATGCAAATCTACAGGCCATTCAAAGTTGTATAAAACCCAAGCCCTCCCCTTTCCCCTCACCCCCTAATAAGGGAGAAAATTACACAATATATTTTATCGTTACTGCTTAAGTCTTTACCTTTTGTTTGGATACTACTTTGTCACAAATGACAGGAAATCTGAACTGGGAGAGAGTGCTAGGAAAGTCTTCCCCATTTGCTTTAGGAAGGTAGATCTGCTAGTAAATAAATTTTCCTGTGTCCTGCCCTATCCAAGGGCCATGAGCCTGAAAATTAAGTAAATGCTTAATGTTATGTTCATGTTATGAACAACTTAAGAATTTATTAAGTTTTACAATTAACATCTAGCAAAGAATAAATACTGTGTTGCATTATAACTTATAAGCTTTTTCTAAAAGGTAAGAACGAGAGAGTCAGTTCATGCAAAATCTAGCTTGAATTGATCTGAGGGTAAAATGGAAAGACAGTATTTCCATGTGTACAGTCTGTCAGCAATCCTTTAGAAAGTAACTTTTCCTTCCTTCCAAACTTGCCATTCAGTACCTGCAAATCATAGGCATAATTGAGGTGTCTGGTCCCAATCCCAGTCCCATTTGCTTAGTACTCCAGCACTTCTCCTGACTCTGATACTAAAATAAACTGCATAAAAATGCAGTAAACATCCTCTTTTCCTAAGGGAATCTTGGAGGGGAGGAACTGAAAGTACAGTCTGGATGTATTGAAAGAAAAATGTACCATCTTGAGTAGGAGAATGGCATGTTGAGAACACTTGGAAATAGAACTGCTAGTTCAAATATTCAGGTCTGTTCAAACCTATGAATGCCTTGAAAATAGTAATCAGGGAAGACTTAGAAGTAAAACTGACCTTTCAGCAGTTGATAATTTCATATTTGTTTGAATTAGACTCTTCAAAAGTGTTGCTTCTGTTACTGGAACAAATGAAGTCTGGATAAACCTGTGAGGAGTTCCTGTTTTTAACAGGTAATTGCCAGAACACGTCCTTTTCTTTGGGCAGTACTGTGGTAATTAGTGCTTCATAAGTATACATTTTTTGTGCTAAGTGATTTTTTTTTCGAAGGAAAATTAAGACTGCTATAAACAAGTGAAACTGAATAAGATGCCTTGTGTCGTTTGACTTTTGTAAAGGTTTTTATGGATTAAGAAGTCTGTATCCTTTGTTGAAGAATAGGTCATGTTAACACGGGTTTTGCAACAGCAAAAGTGGGTGCAGCTAATTTAGTGCACATGCATCTCTGTTCTGACCCTGTTTTCTGTCATTCACAGCTTTCTGAAATACCTTCTTTTGACTCAGCCATGTATCTGATTGTCAGAACATGACTTTTGGAAAAGTTTAAGGGTAAAGTGATGGAAGTCTGCCATGGAATTAGCTGCTAATTAATCAAAGTTTATATAAATTTTTGGTTCAAAGTAAGTAAATTTTGAGCTTTTTTGGAAAGCATAGGCTGTGTATACATAGTGATTTTTGTGTGGGGGATACGTATGCCTATCCTGTAACAGACCCAACTCATTGCACTTGACTTGAGTCTTTCTATTGACTTAAATAATGGCTAAAGCTTGGCTGAAGGAGTGTAGGGGACTGAGCTAGGTAAGAGGTATAGCTGAGTCCTTGAAGTCCGCTGGGGATGTGTGGGCAGATGAAGGGTTCTGGGCTCAATCTGTGCACATTTTCATTATGAGAAGTTGCAATGTACTAATGAAATCCTTGTCATTTCATTAGGTTGCTTTTCACCTACTAGGTAGATGAAATAGTCTATTTTAGCATGGGCAGGTCTGGAAAAAGCAGCTTTTCAAATGGCACAGTGCTATAGTGTGCATAGATTCAAGGCAGAGAGGTAAACCGTCTTTGCCTATGTGAAACTTAAGCTCTGCTTTGGACAAGTAGATTTTAAATTTGCACTTTCGGCTGGAAAGCTAATATGTTTTTCCTGGTGTTTACTACAGGGGAATAGTGTCCATTGCACAGTCATTTTGAAGCTGAAGATCTCTCAGTGGGATTTCAATAGAAGAAGTGTTAGCACAGATTGTTAAAATTAATAACAATTTACTAGAACTGTTTCATGTTAGGAGTTCTAAAAGAACGGACTTTGAATTTACTAAACTACTTGCTGTGGTATCTGCCCTATCACTTGCTAGTTTCCATTCCTCTGATACTAAGTGACACCAATCGTAACCCCTACTGCCCCCTTAAAAGGGATTGTGGGATCTGAAAAGTCTGATTTTTGCATAGATTGTTATAAATTTTATTAAAATAGAATTAGTAGGGGCACATCTGTGAAGAATCCTAGATATTCTAGCAGTAGAACAGTTCTTTAAAAGCAGAACTCAATCATTTCTATTTGAATTTTCTACACAAAGTCCTCCTCCAGTGAATAGCAGAGAAACTAACCTGCTAGGACTTCCTTTTCTTTTTGGACCTTTGTTTTTGCAAGCGCATCCATGACTGGTGCTGTCAAAGACAGAATATTGAGTTTGTTGGACTCCTCCTCTTGACTTCTCATGTATTTTTTAATGAAAATTAATGAGATTACTGGGCAAATAGAATGCTGCTTGGATATATTAAGAATTTAATTATTAGCAAAAGTCAATACTGCCATTCTTTCTTTAAGACTCCTTTTTGACAAAAGTGATGTAAAAGTGTCTTAGAAGAAAAAAAAAACTTGACTAAATCAACAGTGCTCCCCCTTAGTCCACTCAAATCTTTCAAGGTAGGCTCTTAGGGAGCAATGTGAGATTGATTGGAAGTGGAGCCCTGGATGATGTGCTAGTATATAGAAGGTTTTATATCTTTTGAATATCACATTTTTGAAATTAAATTAAGACAGGAACATGTTTTACTGAAGATACTGAAAGCTGAAATACTTTTTTCCTGACTTCTTGGAACAAATAAAGATGAAGCAGGCCAAAGCATTAATGCACAATAATCATCTGCATATGTCTATAAACATGTGTTCTGTTAGGTTGCTATGAAACTTCTCATTCTTGGAGGACAAGAACGTGACAGTAAGACTGTCTTAAAGTTGTTGCCCCTTAGGCAGAGGGTCAGTGGTAATTTGACCATTTGTGGGGTTCTGTGTGTATTATTTAACTTGATGTTTTGAAAAATCACAAAGATCAATCCTGTTTTATACAAATGTAAGCATTCAGGGGAAGATGCAAGAATGGGTTAAAAATTGCTTTTAACCAGCTACTGTTTCTTTCCTCAAAGTTTTTAATCTTGTCAGATTTACTTTTTTAGCTGATCCTTCCAGTCTATTTATTCCCTTGCTTAACATGCACCTAATCCTCCTAGTTCCTGGGATGGAGAGATGAGAAGAATCATCCATTTTTCACATAGCCCTGTTTGTCATGCTTTTTCCCTCACTGATGGGGAAAAGGGCACCGACCTGTTGAGATGGCTGAAGTGAGAGATGTTTATTAAGCTCGGCAGGTTAATTGAAACGGGTAACAGTGTAATGTCTTCAGAGGCTGACGTACATGGTTTCAGATAATGTAGAGATACTGCTTTCACCTGTAGCAAAAAGTCAGTGTGTGAAATTTGTGTCCATTTGCTTTGAGCTGCTTGGTTGACGCAAGGGTACATTTTAGGAAATGTTTCTTCATTGATATGGAAATGAAATATGAGGAGACAAAGTATCTCTGGTTATTAGTCTGCTTGAGTTAGATTTCAGTTGAGTGAACGGCTTGCAAAGGAAGATCTTAATGACTTGCTGTTTATCAACATTGGCTTCCTTTTCACAGTTTGAAAACACATGAAAATCCATGGGCTTAATAGCTTTAAATTTTCAGTGT
This sequence comes from Apteryx rowi, assembly GCF_003343035.1. NCBI lineage: Eukaryota > Metazoa > Chordata > Aves > Apterygiformes > Apterygidae > Apteryx > Apteryx rowi. The sequence continues at coordinate 75,393 of NW_020451114.1, read as the reverse complement.
TAATTTAAATAGTTGGTATTAGTTTTGTTAACAATTTCCATATTGTATAAATAAAAATGGGTGGTTAAAGCCATACTGTACAATTTTCAGTGTTCAGGGAAATTAATAAATTTGTTTTATTCTAATCATATTTATAACTTCTTGTCTTAAAAGGTCACATTTTATTAACAACAACAAAAAACACTTCTTGAAATTCTATCCAAGGCTATAGTTTTTCCCTGCTGTTCAATAAATAGTTGTGCTTTAAGTTAGGCTTGTAAGAAAGGATCAGTATCATTGTTCTGCATGTGAATTCAGAAGTCTCCCTGAATAATAGGAGTCTTGTTCAGTGAGTATTAGCTGGATCTTTCTTTCTTTGTCTCAGGGTAATTGTCTTTACAATTTCAAGCTATAGCACTTCAAGCTTATGCGTTTAGTTCTGAAAGTTTAAATTAGGTCCATCAAGTTGTTCGTGTTATAACTGTCACGTATTTCATGTTTGCTTTTACTGATTTTCACTTCATTTATTTTATCATACTCTTTTGATAGCACCATGCTGTCTCTAATTTAATATCTCAATAGTATTTTGGATGTTTTATTAGGGTGTCTTTTATATTTCAAATCATACAGAGCAATATTTGTGTGATGGATCCAAAATGCTTTTAAGTTCATGCACCTACCTCAAATTGATATTAAACAATTAAAAAGTTTTTCATAGATTATTAGTTGAAACTCATTTTACAGAGTAGTTCAAATACATTTCAGTATGAGGGTGAAATAAACTTATTTATCGAACCAGTATATAATGCTATTTCAGCTTACTCTGAAAAAAATCTGTTAACAAAGAATAAGATTAGGTGAGCCTAGTATGATCTGACTTTTTCCTTCTGAGTCCTTCTCAACAGTCTTTGTTTTGTTTTTATTCTGTTCAGACATTATTCTGTTTTTTATATAGTTTATGTGGTAGAGTTTTAAACCAGACTTACATTTGCATTTCAGTGTTAGTGTGTGTTAAAATGTAATAGAAGTTTATGTGGAGGAAGAGAGAATGATGATTGACTATTTTGGTTTCAATATATATTTTTAGATTTTTTTCTGAATTTAACTGATGTTTTTGTTTCAGTCTCTTCTATAACTTATTTTTTGCAGTGTTTTCTTTTCTGATTATGTCTATAATCTGCATTCTGATTACCAGTTGTTTGCTACAAAATATCCTGTTCCTATTATCTGTTTTTGTATTTTCTGGTTTTGTTTTTCATGTTTGCAGATCATGGTTCTTTTGAAGCATCTACCTGGCATCCTTTTTATTCTGTATAACAAGTTATGCCTTTCTATACTGACACTTCACTTGTGTTATCCCACTACACACTATTGCTTTGTTATCACAGTCAAATAACTGTTTTGTTCATACATTGAGGGTAACTCTTCCTGCTTATTATTGTTCTACTTTTTTTTAGCTGATACGGGAACATCTTAGATCCTTTCCATATGTGATTGTGATCTTTGCCGGCCTGTTTTATTCTTATGATATCTGTACTGCATTCATGACTTGGCTTCATAAATTCAATTTTGGCAATCTAAGCAATGTCTGAGAGGGAGGAACCTTAACCAAGTAGAATAGCGCACTCCAGGCAAACCGTAAGAAGTTAAAATCCAATGTCCTTCCCACCCCTCAACTACTTACTAAACTGTGCTTCCTAACATACTTGACTTTCAGGCACCTCTGAAAATTATTAAGAAAGTATTTTGGAGATTTACGATTACCTGTATATGATCAAAAGTTCAAGTAAGCAAATGAGGTGAAATAGACTGATCTGCCAGTAGACTTCTAAGAAGTAAGAAAGCATAATATGTCTTGGGAACATTAATATATTTTCAGTCTATTAAAATATGAGTTGTTTTTAATTAAAAATTTAGTGAAATTTCAGTGAAAGAGAATGGAAATAAGATGCCTGTTTCAAGGCAGTCTAGATTAAAACAAGAGGGGGAGATGTTTGTCAGTTGTTTACAGTGCTGCAGATGGATATGGTATAGCCAGCTTTTCGGTTGTGTCTGAAACAGGGCTTCCCCAGACTCCCAGAGGGTGGTGAGACGTGGGACTGATACACGTGGGCCTAGGCTGGGTATGTTCCTTTCTCCAGAAATGCCTTGATAAAAAGTATTTTGGTTAAAGGAAGCTGCCTAGTCGTTGGATTATACTGGGTGCTGAGGAGCAGGAGCACAGATGCTCAATCCGTGTTTGTCTGGTTAAGGCAGCTAGGGTTGGCGCTGGTGTCTGCAGCCAAGGCCTGTTCAACTTGGAGACCTGCATGGTTAGTGAAGCAGAGGCTGGCATGCCTCTGAGTAGGCCCTCAGGCAACCAAGGTTACGCCATCTTCGAGGAATGAGAACAGTTTACGTAAATAATGTACAGTCTCTAGTTTCAAAAATAATCTTGTGTTCTCCTCAGTTCTTTTCTTCATATTTCTCTGGTGGTGTTTTCCTYCTCCATCCTATGGACTTATTTATTGATCTAGAGTTCTGCAGAAATGGGATGAAATAGTCCAGAAAGCCAATGTGCTGCTTTCTCTGTGGAACAGGAATAGTCCTCATGTGATTGAAATCCTCTCCCTTTTGTCAGCTCTTATGGGAAGAAGTAATTGCTTTTTGATGCATTTYTGAAACACTTTTTATTAGAATTCTCAGCAGTAAAGCTGAGGAATGATTGATGTCTGTCAGAAGTGAGTGTAATTTATGGAGAAAATAAAAAACAAATTAGGTCTTCTRATGAAGATCTTGCCTAATTCCAGATTTCTCACAGCATTCTGTTGTCTTTTTCCGTTATTTAGAAAGTAAGGCTTTCAGGGCTGGGTCTGTGTATACACAGATACAGTGCCAGGCAAATTGGTAGTACTAACACAGGAGGAATAGAAATATACCAGCTAGTAGCATTGCCTAGGCGCTCTAGTAAAAACAAAACGAAACAAAAAAACCTAGCAACACTAAATGGTAGTATTACTAACTTACTGTCATTCTGACTTCAGGTGTCATTTTAAGTCTGTTGAATTATAGGCTGCTTTCAACCACAGTACCTACAGAAATTATTAGTGTTTATTTTTTATTTTTTTTCTCCCTCCTCCCAGGAGATGTGAAGCAAAGTACAGATGACCCACACCTAGAAATCACTTTGATCAACCTGCTCATGTATTATCTTGGGAACAAGAGCTAGTTGCTTTTTCTACTTGTAAAATGTTCTCTGACCTGCAAGATACTCTGTGATTCAGAGTTGATCAGAGTCATACCGCACGTCTGCTGGACATCTGAATGACAAAATAACTTCTTTCAAGAGCTAGGCAATAATTTTGTTAATCTGGAATTCAGTTTTACTTATTGAGCTACCTATGGTAACGCTCTTATCTCCAATGGCAATGGCAGAAGAAAGGAAAGCTAAAATTTCCTTGAAAATTAATTTCTAAACAAGAAGCAGCCAAGTGTACATGTGTCTTAAAAGTACTCAAGGTTGCTATGATTTATGTTTGAAACAGTGATTTATGAGAAATGAGTAGAAGATGTGGAAGTTCAGAATGACGAAGTTGAGAAAATGGTGCCTTCCTCCACCCCAAATCTTTAAGCTGTTTGAAAACATTTCCTCTATGTTGTGTGCGAAATTGTGGCGTATGCTGCAGTTGTGATAACCCTTCAGAGTTGTGATGGTTTGGGTAGCCTCACTGACAATACCAAAACTTTAATATCATTGAATGGATTATATTTATTTAACCCTGCATTGAATGTGTAGTGTCTTAGTCACATTCCTGCTGGGAGGAAAAGGGAGGAAGTAGAGGGAGAGCCAAAAACTAATTCCTGATTTGTCCAAAAAAAGCCCCCAAASAAAGTAACCCTTGAAGTTTGAAAATCAGAAGACCAAGTAAAGCACATGCACACTGTCCAAGCAGTGACATAAATACAGCTGTGGATAACAGTTCAGTTCTGACCATCCCTTTCTAAAATCTTTTGCTATCTTTCCTTTCTTCACTTTATCAACTTTCAACTATTGAAATTAGGAGTTTTTGTTGTAATGATTTTCCTTATTATTAATTTGTTTGTTATTTATTTGGTTATTGCTTAGTTATTAGCTTGTTGCATAGCCACTGTGTGCAGCATGCTCACTTTTTTCCATCCAGTTTGAAGTCTTGGCATATTCCTACATAATAGTAATAAATGCCTATGGAAACCTACTATCTTTTTTCTCGGTGCTGAAAAAGGAAAATTTAGTAGCATTGCTAAGTCTCATGTTGATCTGCTGAGGCAGTAGGGTACTGCTGGCAAATAATGTAACTATATCTTATAGAATAAATTGTAGTAGTGTTTAAACACCTTTTTTTGTTTTTAATTGCGTGCATTGAAGAATTCTGTCTTCAGTCATCTTTTAGACTGATGCATATTTAGAACATGAAAATGGCACAGAAATATGTCAGGGTTAAAATGACTTCTTTGCACTCTCATGGTGAAAGTTAGATGTAGAAAACAGAATATTTGATTTCCAGTCTTGTGCCTCCAACAGCAGGAACAGCTTCCTTCTCTTGCTTTGGAGACAAACCAAATGCTTTGGTAAGTGCAGTCTCAAGCATGTTGCACTGGGCACTGCTTATGTTGAGTGACAGTATGCTTTCATCCAGAGGCCTTGGTCAATCAACCTGCATTTATTGTGGACAGTTCATTTTGACTGTCTGAAGAAAGAAAAAAAAATTAACAATACTTCTCTATTGTAAGCTTTTTTTTTAAAGCATGTAGGTATTCCATACTCCTCCCATATAAGCATGGGTTTGCATGCTTATCTATATGCATATCAGAACAAATTGTTTTCTCTGAAGTGTTAATAAGAACGTTGTAAGTTACATAAACTCTTCTTGCATTTGTTTGTCCTTGTCTTCCTCTGAGCTGTTACAAATTAGAGTGAAAGAATCATTACCTGTGATACTTATGGTTGCTAGACATAAAAAGCCCATCTAAAGGGCCATATGCTTTACTGCAGATGACTCGTTTGTAACTTGAATATATCTGTACCTAAAGGTAGTGTTTTCCACTTATTGCTGGTATGTTAAAGAATTTTTTTCTTCTTTTGTAGGTAAAGACAGAGTTTTCAACACTCCCTTGTGTGAGCAAGGAATTGTTGGTTTTGGGATTGGAGTTGCTGTTGCAGGTGCTACTGCCATTGCAGAAATTCAGTTTGCAGATTACATTTTTCCAGCATTTGATCAGGTTAGTACTAGTAAATGAAGTAAAAAGGAATCTTATGACAGTTTCAGTGACTCTTCTGATAGTATTAATACTTGTTTTTTATCTGCTATTTTAGCAAATATATCCACAGCCATATTACTAATATTTATGCATACTTTAAGTAAACAGGAAGGTACAGGGGCCAGGTTAAGGGATGAATAATTAATGCAAATTAAAGGTGGGTTTGAAGCACATGTTTGTTTTTATTTTTGGTTTTGTGGCCATATTGACTTAAGCAGCCTTAAATTCTGCAGCTGTGCCTTTCCAACACCGTGTCTCACTTCTTTATGCTGTTGCAGCCTGTTGTGTGGCCATTTGATAAAATTAATCTTTGAACTGGGTTAGTGGACAGTATGGTGACTTTTATGGGAAAACTACTGGGCTGTATGGCCACTCTTGAGGCATCTAACTTGAGTACTCTGAATTGGTGCCTCATTTCTCTTAGAAAATGCTTGCTCCTCCACTGACTTCACAGGCTTCTTTTGCTTCTAATTTGGTCCTCTGACTGACATGCATGAAGTAGATGGTGTAAATATATCTCATGCATTATAGAGGTTGATACATAGTTAAAGTTAATGGACTGAATGTTACTATAGTATATGAAAGGCTTAATCTTTTTTTCCAGATTGTTAACGAAGCAGCAAAATATCGTTACCGCTCTGGAGATTTGTTCAACTGTGGCAATCTTACCATCAGAGCCCCCTGGGGTTGTGTGGGCCATGGTGCACTGTATCACTCTCAAAGTCCGGAAGCTTTTTTTGCTCACTGTCCAGGAATAAAGGTAAAGTGACTCTTACTTTATTTTGCTAAGGTTCATTTTGATTGTACCTGACTAATGATGAATCTGGGTGCAGGCAGAGAAAGGAGGCTTAGAAGTGAAGGAGAGGAGACTTAAGTTTCAAATCATAAGCTGTATTAAGACTAATATAGTAGTGAAGTACACAACAAAAGATTTGCATCAAACGTGTTAATTGAAAACCGTTTAGTTTTCAATATATAAAACTTAAACTGTGTCAAGAGTTTAAGAATTTATAGTCATCATTGAAGTAATCTGAACCTGTCTAGTTAGCACATTTCATATTTGTGTGCTTTATGCTTGAAAAAGCATACATTTTACTTTTGTTCTGTGTCCAGTATAGTATATAGTATAGTATATAGTATATATAATAATTGATACTTTTTTTTTTGCTTCTGTCTTCCTAAGAACATTGTCAAATTAATTTATGTGAATGGTAACTTGAGACAAGCTTTCTGCAGGATAAAGTGGTATCCCTTGAAAGTTGGATCCTAGCTTTTACACTGACTTCTTGGTGGAGGGGTGGGGGAGGGACCTGGTCATCTCAGATCAATACATCTGTTCTAAGAGCGTCCTCTTTGCCAGCTCTCCATTTTTCCTGAGTAAATTTTTGTCTATGGACTTCTACTTTTGGATTAACTGGCATCCAGTCCACTGAGGAAATGACTCATAGGTTGATTAATCTGAATGACTTTGAAGCAAAAATGGTATTTGTGTGCTGGAGACAGGTGTTCATTGTTTATCTAGTGTTAAAATACTGTCTATATGTGATTTTGGTGTTTTCAAAACTTTGGATGTTACTCTTTTACAGGGAGTCTGTAGTCCTTTCTCCTGCTTGTTTCTCTTTACTTAAAAAAATGAGCAAACAAAAGACATCCAGAAACATACACAAACCAGAAGTACCAGATCAAAATCTTACTATTAACATTTTATTGCATGTTATTCACATTTTATTCCATGGTATTTGAGAAACAGAATGCATTTTTTATCTTTGGGTGTTGTTTCATTGCACAGTATTTCTTGAATATCTGATAATATCCAATCAACTTTTGACATGAAAGTAATTCAGAACTGAAACATATACAGTTTCTCTGAAGGCACTTTCAGTAGAAATTCTTAAGGGGATTTGGGTACTTTAGAGTCTTATTTTGTAACTGCAACAAAGATTTGATTCTGACTTTAGTTGCTGCTGCTAGGAAAAAGCAACAGCTGTATGTGTTGCGAGGAAAATTTGTCAGTGCAGAACTGGAAAACTTAAAAACAGGTTTTAAATCAAGTGAACCATTACAAAGAAAGCTTTGTTCAGAAAATGACTACTAAATTGACCATCTACTAATTGTAGACAGGGAAGTGGGGAAAGAAAATTGTTTAAAAAGCACAATGCAGAGCACTCGAAATAATGTTAGTTCACTCAAGAATATCGTCTTTGAAGTGTTTTTATACTGAACTTGAAAAATATTTCCCTATATAGGCAAATGTAAACTACAAAGTCTTCTACAATGTAGTTGAATCAGATGGTTTCTTGAGCTTGTTTAAAAACTGTGATATAGAAGAACAACTTAACTTCTAGTGTTCAGTGAGATACTGATGACAGAGCTAATATAAGTTGATTTTGTGGGTCTCTTAAATCTTTTTACTGAACAAAATGCTGAGATTTTTGTGGTCCACTCTGGTGAATAAAATTTCCTTTCTAATCTAGTGCAATCCAGTATTACTGTACTTAGTCCCCTGAATAAGTTAGGAAGTCAGAATTTTATTTTATCAAATAATTTCATTTCTTTTTCTCTCATTGTTTGCTTTTTTTCTCTTTTTGATATTTGTTTCTTCTTTCAGTATAGATGTATGGATTGAAAATACCCTTCCAGGTCGGCATCATATACTGTAAATCAGAGCTCTCTCAAGGATGAGATGAGATGAGGGGTGCATGAACAGGAGACAAACATGCTGGTGTGTGGCTTGCTGGTGCTACTCTGGAAATCCTGTCTGCAGTGGGGTGTAAAAGGAGCCATAGGGAAGGAGGGGAAGAGTGAGTTGCTGAGGGCTTGAAGGAACCCAGAGAACAAGTTTCTTGGCTAAAGTGCTAAAACATCTTGCTACCACTAATAGCTGTGTCTCAAAGTGGATGTTGAATTCTGTTGAACTGATGGATCAATGCACTAATATTCTTGAAGTACAGAGAAATATTTTAGACTCCATATCTTTTGAATATTGCATCTTTAAAAGCAACATACTCCTTTAATTTTTGCAAGGATCTTCATTAATGCAGTTAAATACTGTTTAAAACAGTTACTGCTTCTTTACCAAAGTTGAAACCTATCTCTTTCATAGATATGTGCTAGTGGTGTGATATGTTAATGTTAATTCAGCGAAGGCTTTATCTTCAAATTTGCAGGCCGTTTTTCATATGTACCCAATCTTTGATGTATATGTATCCAGGTATCCAAATGAAGCTGTGATTCAGATGCCTGTGCTGAAGTCCCATATCTGTGCATATTGTGCTCAAATTATGGGGGGAAAAAAGGCCATGTGTTTCAAACTGGGGAGGGTAGGATGTATCTTTGGGGAGGACAGTTTTCAAAACTGCTTTCTTATGAACCTATGCAGTTGATTCCTGACTTCAGGTTGTTATACTGTTTTTCCGTAGGTGAAAGATGAGGTTTAAATTTTCCAGGCAACACAGCATTTGCACAACACCAGCTATTCAGAGGAGGAACTGTATTAGTGCTTAAGACAAAACTTGCTGGAATGGCAAGGACATTGGATCACTGTATCTTTTGTTTGCTCTTATAAGCATTTTAATGGATCAAACTCTCTCCTAAAATTATCTTGTTGACTCCCTGTATTCCATTGAGAGATTGCTCCAGAATTTTTGCCATAGCAACTAGAAACTTTCTTTTTATTGCCGGCTTAAATTTGTTCATGACTAACTTGTATCTTTAACTTATCTGTCCTTTATCTTCTTATCTTTCATGTAGTAGGAGAACTACTGTTTTCCCTTTGGTCTTTGCTTTGTTAGACTAAACAAACTAAACTACTGAAGATAGGTTAAATACTTTTTGAAGCTCTTTTGGTACCTGTTTCCCTTCATTTTCTTTGAAAACAAATGATATAGTCATGAAGTATTCCAGCTGAGTTTCTAGCAGTAATTTTTGCAATAGCATTAATACTTCCTTGTCTCTATTATGCTTTTTTATGGTTGTACTACATAGGGTCCTAGCCATCCTTTGAGCAGATACTAGATTCCGATCTTTGTCTGAATTTCTACTGCTGAGCTCTGAATTTATAGGAAAAAAATAGTCCCTATATGTGTGACTTTTCACTATGTATTGTTCAGTTTCCTTTTGCTTTTGTCAAATCATGTGATTTAGGTCTTTCTCCTTGGTATCAACCTCTGTATTGGTGGTGACTCTCTTGTACATTACATGCTATACACTCCACATTCTGACTTAAATATCATAAATGACTAAAGTAAATAGTCTGTCCTAAAAACAGTGCTAAGGAGCTACACAAGCAACATCATTCAGTCTGATGATTTCCTATGTCAGTTATTAAATGCTTTGTTAAAGTTTAAATAGATTAGATCTCCCTTGTTTAGAAAAATCAGTTATCAAATTAATTTGGCATTATAGATAGCTGATTAAGTCAGGTTGTGTTCTGGCACTTTCCTTTTACTTTTATATCGATAAATATTACTCTCAAAAAGTATTTTAAAGCCTTGCAAACTACTGGAGGTAGTTAATGGGCCTGTAGTTGGACCCATCCAAACCTGGATTTTTTTTAACAGACCTGGATTTTTTTTAATAGGCACTACAACTAATGGCTTTGGTTGGATGGTACCACGTCTAATTTGATAGCTATTAAGTAGACTTTTGACATTGCATGTGGTAGCTCTTTGTGATCTCTGGGGTGCAAATTAACTGGCTCCTCTGATCTGAAGGAACTGAGCTCTTTAGGGTTTTGTTTTCATTTAGGCTGTGAGAATTTGGTAACTTTCTGTTCATTATCGTAATCAACACTCTTTGCTGAAAACTTAGGTAAGTTTGGTTTGGGACTACATCTAGATCATCCATAATTACTTATTCTGTTGGCAAAGCAATCCTATTTTTTTCCTTGGGCTTGTTCCAAGTATCTAAATGACATCTGGAGCCCTTGCCGACCGTTTTCCCTGTTTGATAATAATTTCAAGTAGTTTTGGACCTCCAAAACCAAGAAATTCCAGGCTTCTGCCGTAAGTAAAGGAAGTCAACTCTAAATAACTATTTCCTTTTTCAGTTTTCACTTTCCTGCACTAACTTTGAAGACCTTCCAGGCCGCACTTTGAATCTTTACCCAAACAACTCAGGATTGCTCAGCTGAAAATTTTATCTGTCATCCATCTGTTTTACTGAAGTAATGCTTTAATATTTTTTGAAGTTGATAGGCTTTCTTATCTTCAGTCTACCTCAAAATGTTATGGAAACCTGTGAATTCTACCTGACCTGAGGGGAATCCATTAAATATTTAAATCATGGTACAGAGGGGAACTATTCAAGCTTCATTAATGAACAAAATAAACATTCAAAACTTGGAGTGCATCTTAGTAATGTAACATTGATGTTAATGCACTTTGTATCTAATGACTGCTCAATCTCTACATAATTTTATTGAAGGCAAAGAATTACTCATATTTTATGTTCACTGCAATGCTAATTAATAAAGCTTGTAGCAGAACTACATTTTAACTAAACTGTTTAAAAATATTTTTACAGATTGTTATTCCAAGAAGTCCTGTTCAGGCCAAAGGATTGCTGCTATCGTGCATAGAGGACAAGAATCCATGCATATTCTTTGAACCTAAAATACTTTACCGAGCTGCAGGTAAAAAGATTTATGTGCTGTATTTTCCAATAAAACACTGTTTATTTTATGCACATGTATTTATGTAGTCATAGCTAAATTGATAGTGTAGCAGAAGTCTTGAGATGTACTTTTTTGTCTCTATTTTAATTGTTTGGTGGCTGTGTTCTTAGAGGAATTGTGAAAACTGGGTAAGATTTATAAATTTGGATGCAAAGATAGGTGAACATTTACAGCCTGACTGATGCCTAGTTAACTCTGGAACTGGAGTGTTTTGTACAGTTATGGGTTAAAAAAACAGGAGGAATAGAGCTAAAAGACATTACCCCATATCCAACAGTGCTGTGGCAATGTGTACAAATGACAGGTCATGACTATTTAAGTTTGAGAAATACTTAGACTGTACAGAAAAGTGGGCATTTAATGGCTTGAAGGATTAAACCTTGAATCATCCAAGGATAAACTTGCTTTTGTTAGGATGCTGAAGTTACGGAGTTGTTTGGAGACTTTTTTTACTTGGGACAAGACAATTTAAATTTGACACAAGTTAAACCGTTTTCGTGTTGATAATTCTAGGTATTAGAATAAGTTGCCACTTTTGTTTCTGTTTTTCCAGAAGAGCTAAACATCATTGTTACCACAAAGTTAAAATGTCTTTGAACTGTTTCATTTCTAAAATTCTGAAAATCTGCCCCTTAAATTATAATCTTATCTGGGAGAACGTGTGATTGACATTACTTGCTAACATTAGTTTTAGTCATTGTGAACTTTTTGGTTCAAAGTAGTTTTAGCAGCCATCATTATGTATAACACTTAACAGAGTAATCTGTCACTTGTCTTCATTGTAACAGTTAACTTGTCTTCTCTGGGCTATTGACACTGGACTGAGAACAGACAGTGAATAAAAAATTTCACATGTGGAGATATGCAAGGTGATTAGATGAGCAACTGACAAAATAGAATTCAGGCCTTTGCATCCCTTCAGTATTTCTGTGTAACATAGCTTTATATATCAACTGTGCTTAAATTTGTCAGTCGCATTTGTAAGTTGGCTCTCTGTGTGTGGACTGAAGTTAAGCTAAGGACAAAATGTTGTTCATGTTTTATTTTGGAGTTTTACCAGCACATTTTCATGAGTGCACTCATTTTGTTAGTAAATTTATCCTCTTCCCAGAGAAGAGATCCAAAGAACAACATGGCAAAGATTTTTAAAAAGTAGACTTTAAAGCTACCAAAAATTATCAGAACAACTCAGGAACAAATAGAATGCTTACCAGGAAAAGTGCTTATTTCTTATGTTTTCAAAAAGACCCAGAATTCCAGATAGCAATACATTTCTAAAAGTGAGACTATTTTTAGTGTGATTTGATCTTTTTGCCTAAGGAGTCTCACATTCCCTAAGATCATGGTGTTTAGAGAACTAATATTGTTATTGAAATTTAGTGATAAAGGCCTTTGAGACTTCATTTAGATGAAATGACTTAGAAAATGAAGTTGAATCTTATAAAAGAATCCTGTTAAACAAAAATGAGAAAAGTTAAATTCCTGTGTTGTCTTTAAAACAACCCTTTCCTTCATCTTTTTCAGTATTTACAAGTCACAAAAACTGTAAAGTTAATAGCATGTTTGCTTTCATAACAGAATGAATGACTGCACATCAAAAACATTCCAGAGCTAATGAGAATATAGTGAGGTTTTTGTGTATGGAGGAATGACCAATAAAACAATTAACTAGATCTTCTAGTGAACAAATTTCAACCCTGTAATTGAAAAACTGAGTGAAGACATGCTGAAATAGCGGTTACTGTGGTTTTATATTTTAGTCAATAACCAACCATGGTGTTGCTGCAAGATAATCTTAGTAGCTTCTGAAAGATAGTGATTTTCCCACATATTCTGTTGGCCTTCTTTTCACAGGCATTATATTTTTGTCTGAAAATTTCTAAGAACATCAGTTTAGTGATTTAGGCTGAAATTTAGTACATTTGTGCCAACATTTGGCAGGGACAATTGTGACAGTAATTTCTTCTATTCTTTCCATTTTGAGACAATTTGCATTGGACTTCCTTATTTGTAAAATACAAAGTGGGATTATTTTATTGTGGGCAATGGTTTTTGACGTTCCTTTCATTTCCTTTGAAAACCTCTCCCTCTGGTACTATTAGTCCATCTTCCTAGCCGTTTAATTGTGCCTTGGGGGCTGGGTCAACATGAACCAGAGGAAAATGGTGGTTGTTCTTGTGCAGTTCATAGAAAATTAACCTCTCAGTGTTCCTTGCTTTGCTGCTGGCCCTGGTCAGGATTTCTTGTAAAACCATCATTAATATTATATATATTGGTATATATCCAGAGGCAGCAGTAAGACACAACTTTTTTTTTAAAAAAAAAACATTATTTACTTCTACAGGAAATTTCCAGTTTGATACTGGTGCCTTTTTTAAGAGAAAGAAAGGTGTAGATATAGTATAGTATGGTATAAACACCAACCAGGATTGGGACTTCATTGTTCTGGTGACTAGAAGCTATCAAATCCAGACAAAAATTCATTTTCTTCATTTTCATTGAATAATGAAATTATGTTGGCACCAAACATAAAATTCTTAATTCAAATTTCTTGTGAACAGACATCCTTTTTGCAGAGAACTTCATGCTTGATGTTACAGTGGGTGCCTAGGGATGGCATTAGAAAAATCAAAGCCTGAATGAGAGTAACAGAAGGTAGTTTTTCTACTTGTAAAATGAATATAGGTATTTGAGCTCCATCATTCTACTTTAATGGAATTTTCTGTCTCCCTATGGGACCTGTAAACAGTTATCCATGATATTTTGTTCAGAGATGTTAATATCTTTGAAAGTTCAGCTGAAAATAAGCAGTAAATGGGCTAGTCTTTAAAACACAAGATCATCTCATTTTTCATGTGGGTAGTAGCTACTAATGGTTTGTAAAATCTTTTCTGCCCCTTTGCTTCTGCCCCCAAGTGTTGCCAATTTCATTAAAATTCACTGTTGCATGCAAGTGATGGAAGATAAGAATATATATTTAGCTTAGGTAGGACGTAAAACTTGAAGTTGCTTTTTGGGAATGCTAAGCAGCATGCCAGGTCAGTGTTGTCTTGTAGAAGCTCTTGTGTGGACCAGAACTTGTGATTCTGCGTCTGCTGCATACTTTATCTAAGGAGCTGAAAAGGCCTACCAGTCGCGCTCAAATGTTATTTCCAATGCCAGTTGTAACATGCAGTTGCAGATTTGTTGATTACAGGGCAGGCTTTTTCAAGATTCAAGGGTAGCTTTTCATAATAGTACATACTGTTTAAAAAATTAATACTCAAGTTTTTTGAGACATAAGGCTAGTCTCTAAGGTGAAATAGAGTTGTAATGCAGAATATTTCAGTGTGACTATCCACATGGATATTGCGATTGCTTAACTTCAAAGATGCTTTAAAATATTTTTTTGGAATAATGAAATAAGGTGGATGTCTTCCCAAATGAATATGGGTTTGTTCAAAAATGTTGTGTGTTTGTTCAGACATGAGGTAAAACTAAATATGTTTATTAAATGAACATTCATTTCTGTGTCAATATTTGCTATCCAAACAAGCCTTTGCCCACAGAGAATACAAGAGTAAAATCAGGCCTTGAGTCTTCACCGTACTTAGTCATTCCCAGGAGAGGGCTGGATGTCACGGCAGCATTGCCTGAAGGTCACTGCATCCATGTTGTGATGACCTGAGGAGAAACGGCAACATCCAAAGTGAAGCACAGCTTGCCGGGGTGTCTTGAAAACATTTTCCAGTTTTTCCAGCTTGCACCATAGCCATTCGAGAGCCCTAGTAACACAAAATAGAAGGAGTGAACTTGAGAAGGGAATTAAAGCTAAGATCTTAAATTTCACCTGAGTTTCTATTAATAGTAAGTTTAAAAAACTGCAGAACACAAACTGAGTGTTTTGTGTGAATGAAATACAGTTGGTAAGTGTTGTAGTCAGCATTAGCTCTGATGTGCAACTAATCTGAAAAATGCCTATATATACATGTGTATATGTATATAAATAAAAATATAAGTAAATTATATCTGAATTATTTATATATATAATAAATATAATCTTTAATAGTATTTTAATAACTTAATAACCATTACTTATTCATTACACACATATATTAATATATTTATATTTAAATGTATTAAAAATCCGTAAAGCAGAAGCTAGATCTGAAGGCTATAAACATGGCTAGTTCAAGAAAAGTGTGCGCTTTTATGGCCAAATGCAGACACTTCATCTTGATGTTTCCCGCATCTGAGAAGCGGCAGTACCAGCAGCTGAGTGTGGAACGTGGTCCTAAGTTTTAAGTAAGTTTTGGTCTGAAATTGTAAATCACTTGGAGAAAGTTTCAGAACCCATTTTGTAAAATGGCTGTTGTAGGAATTTCTGTATCCTTCCATTTCTTTTTTCTTCAGTCTGGGTGACTGGAAGGAACTGGAGGAACTGGAAGGAAAAAGAAATATACTTCTCAATATGAATATTTCTTGCTATTAATTACTTATTTCTTCTTCCCCTACTCTGAAGTAGTTACAGTGCTGCCTCTGGCCAAGGCACCAGGGAAGGCTTCTGGCTTTTCTTGCCCAATCTGCCCCTTATTGCCAATTTGTCTAGCTTAGGACCTGCTGTTCTTTAATGGGCCTGGGCTCTCTGGAGGGCTCACTCTTGCTCTCTGGTTACTTGCTTGAACAGTTACAGCAGTGCCATGAGCATCTTGGTTGTACGTGTAGGGAGAAGGAAATAGTTTTTCTCCTCTGGGGTAGCTCTTTTCCTTTCAAAACTGGATCTTTGCCAATCGAGCAATGCTGCATGGTTCCCGAGACAGATAAAAGCAATTGGCTTTTCTCTTGAGTGCTTTCAGGAAGATTTCTGGGTTACTTGCCTTATATATGTGCCTCAACCTTTTTGCGTAAAGACACATACAAAATCTAGAATATATTATCATCTCTTCAGAAGTGTATCTAGTGTACTTGAATTGATTTATTTCAGACTTATAGGTAAAGAATTTCATAAAGGATTCAGAATTTAAAAAAGCATTTACTTCAAATCTTTTTGTAGATTGTGTTCTACTTAGGTGTGATTACTTTTAGAGGTCACTACTGTTCTGTCGCAGTGTTTTGAGCATGTGCAGTGGTGGTCATTGGAAACTTTTGTATACCCATTTACTCTCCAAGGAAATATTATCTTGCCTTATAAAACTGGAAAGCAGCAAAGAGATGCAAGCCTTTCTGAGGAAAAGTCTAGTGTTTCTATTTATATAGTTTTACATATATATACACACTCTCTCTCTCTCTCTCTCTCTCTCTCTCTCTCTCTATATATATATATATAATTTTTATATTCTGTATAAAAAGATAAAATGGTCTCTGGTAAACTTCTGAGATTATTGTTATTGAAAGTGCCATGGTGACATCCCCCTAAATGTCAGAGATGTTTAGAAAATATCCGTATGAAAAAAATGACAAGGCTTTGGTTTTTAAAAAGTAGTTAACAGCCTGTGCAGTGTCAAGAGTACATAATGATTATGAATCAAAGGAGAAGATGAGTCACCTTGACATTATCAGGTTTAGACATCTTGTGGAGAACCTAGTCTGGTGTTTTTTGACCTTTTCAGTTTCATTTAATTGTACTATATATGACATCGTTGGGGTAGAAATAAATACAACTTGCATCAGTGGTTGTTATAGAGACAAGACAGGTAAGATGAAAAAACATATGTTTTCTTCTGAGTGTTCAGACTGCTCTTTCAGAAAAAGCAACAGATGGTGCAGCCTCTTTTAAGTTTAATTTGTGATGCCTTTTTTCTTTGATAATTACAACTTTTTATTAATTGCTTTATTTGAAATCTGTGTTTGAAATGTTTGTTTTACAATGTTTTGTTGATACATTCATTAGTAGATGAAAGGCTGCTTTGTATATAAACATCTTTGTCCTGGTTTGGTTAATTATTATGGAAGAGAATGCACAGAATAATTTCAAATGCTGTTTTTCATCATTGCTAGTGGAAGGGGGGAATTTATTTAAATGCCTTTGCAAAAATCCTGTCAAATCTGGACTTCCCTTAAAGTTTTCTGGTAAGCTGAACCATGCATTTAAAAGTGTCGGGAATTCTAGATGAGCTCATCCAACAGATGTTTTGTTGCAGAATGGTTTAGCTGTAAAAAGAAATCAACTAATTTGTGTAATTGTATCTTATATTTAATGTCTGTAAATGTATAAAACCACTATGTGGAGAAAGAGCTCATTTCACATGCACTTTCCAGTTCTTCCACTGGTGGCATCTGACTGTCACTTCTAAATCTTCTTATAAGCTGCCTAGGTTTTCACTTGAAGAGCCTGTTGTATCTTTATAAGGTCCTTGTTCTCCAGGCTTCATGTGGATGGCGATCCCATGAAAAAAACAGTTATGCCATGCAAATACTATAGTTGTTGGCTTCATTATCTTTCAATATCTTGCCTGTCTTCTCCCTGAGGGTTTTATTATGTGCAAAATCTAGACAAGCCTGGTCTGCTTTACTGTCAGCCAGTAACGTGCAGTGTGCTAATGATGATGTGAACAAATGCTGGTTGTGCCTTTCCTTCTTTTTTTCCTCACCCCATTTTTCCTTTAGCCGTTTGTCATTCAAAGAAATTGTTACAGAAAGGTACTGAAAACAATACATTAAAAAAAAAAATCTTGGTTAAGATATCTGATTTTGTACTGTGTTTAAAAAACACCTTGTGTTTAAAACTGAATTTTTTTTTTCCTTGACTGGATGGGCATGTGTTCTTGAATTATGAATCACACTGAAGAAAAGTTTCTGTTCTGTCTTGAGTAAGAATGATTTAATTTCTGTTTCTTCTCTGTGCTCCTTAGGTAAAATGAGGTGTCTCCGACATAAACATAAGAAAAAACTGATTTACTGTGAGGGTTGTCAAACACTGGAGCAGGTTGCCCAGAGAGCTTGTGAAGTCTCCATCCTTGGAGATATTCAAAACCAGTGTGGAGAGAGTCCTGGGCAACCTACTCTAGGTGACCCTGCTTAAGCAGTGGGATTGGACTAGCTGACCTCCAGAGGTCCCTTCCACCCTCAACCATTCTGTGATTCTGTGAAATGTGCAGTATTTGTATATTATGACTAGCAATAAAATTTGTCTGCTGTAATTTAGAAAATCATTCACCATTTGATTTATGAAAATTTAAAATTATGTTCATAATATGTAAGCCAAGAAAAAAAACAACAGATCTTTCTATCTGTATTGGATCTGCTGTATTAAAAAAGGTAAAATACTAAAAGCTTGACTTGTCCCACAGGTATCACTCAGTAGTGTTCTTAATCATTCCTTCAAGAAGCAATTTGGTTCCGCAGGAACTGAATAATTATTTTTGGAACTATGAAATATGTTAACAAAAAATTAGAGTATCTGTTCTATAAATCAATATTGTGTATTTAGAAAATGCTATGGAAGTTGTTTTTTTTTCCTTACTATTGGAATTTTTTATTTTAGTAAAAATATTATTTGATCTGCTGGTTCATAAATAAGTTTACCTTTAAGTCCAAACAAAATATTTCTTTTAAAATATGATATATGGATGTCTTTTGTCAGTGCTTTAGTCATTAAAACAGTCAATGTATAGTGTTTCAGCTTTGGAGCATGGGTTCAAAACTAGCCCAAATGACCTAAGATGTTTCCACCTGAAAACTATTAAATGGATCCTAAATTGACTGGAACTACCCTAAACATTTTAGAGAAGACAAGATGCTTAATTTTTGTCTACTTTCTCTAATGGTAATATATTTTTGGTGAATAAAAAATGTTTTTTCAAAGCAAAATGTTTTGATTCACTTGACGTTGTTACAATCAGAGGTTCCTGAAGGTAGTTTCTATGTAGGTTCTGAAAACTGTTTTTCCTATCATTTTGACATATAAATGTGGAGCACCATTCTGGGCAGATATCAGGTGAGTGATAAGTTTGTTTTTCCTTTTCCTATAAGTATGAAGGGGTCTGATACATATTAGAATTAGATGCAGTATTGATTTTTATCAGGTGTAGCAGAGACTATCTCCAGATCTGATGCTGATATTTTTGACTTGGGGGAACAGTGAGTCTTATTACTGTACTAGTTGTACATATACATATTTTTACTGTACTAGATACAATAAATGGCATTGAATAGATTCTATACAGTATAATAAAAATATTTTTAATTACAGCTAAATCTTTAGAAAAAAGGATAATATTTGACTGTGGTCTATTGTTTTAAATGGTATTAATTTTTTTTTAGGTATATATTTCTCTGGGATATTACTGAACAGTAAAGGAATCTAATGTTTATTTTTCTCTTTTTTATTCAGTGGAACAAGTCCCTGTGGAGCCCTACAACATTCCACTGTCTCAAGCTGAGGTGCTGCAGACAGGCAGTGATGTGACACTGGTTGCTTGGGGGACTCAGGTCAGTAAGGCTTTTATAAACTATTTGTCATCCATCAAAGCGTAGGTGTCCTGGGCATGTACTTTAAAGATGTTCGAATAGTGTTGCATTTAGTGTCAAATTCCACATAATGAACCCCATGCCCCTTCAATCACTATACTCTTGAATAAATGATTGTCAGTGTTATTTATATGAAGCATGCTTTTTAGTGTGCAAGTTATTAGCATTTTTGGTTGAAGCTGTGAAAATGTGAAAGAGGTACCTCTGCAGGAGGTTAATGATTTATCCATAATTATAAAGGTTACATATTTAAGAATGTAGTAGTGAGATGTGACTGTGAGGAAGGCAATGGGAAAAGGCAGTTCAAAATAGTATACTGAAAGAAAAGTACAAATTTTTTTTTACTGCATGATTTAGAAAAAGATACAATAGGTCTAGGATTGTATTTTTTTTTCCCCACTGGAGAGTTAAAATACACAGGAAAATTTAGACAGATAGTTTCAAACTCTTAATACAAATACTGATCAATGCAGTTTTTATTCTGATAATTAATTTACAAAGCTGTTCAAGAATATGATTGAATGCCCCCAAATTAAGATGTGTAAATATTGAAGAACTTGATAGAAATATGTGTTTGTGTTCAAGAGTTACCGAGAACAAGTTTGACTCTATTTTGGAATTACCAGAAAAATATTTGTATTGCCTTTAACCTACAGTTAGGAAAACTGCTGTTTTCTTGGCATAATTATAGCTGAAAAGCTTTTAGCGGAGGAAGTGGTGTAAGTTCCATCAGTAAAGTATTGAATTGGTTTGTGGATTTTTTTTTTTTTAATTTTAATCTCTAATCTTCATTGGTTTTCTGTGATGGTTTTCTTGTCCTCAGATTGCTTGATCTCCTTTGTATCTGTGGTTATTCCTACTTGTCTTTGGTATTTTGCAGTAGAATTAAATTATGGACTCCTTAATCTCTTGTACTCCTTTTTCCAGCAGAAAACAGTTACTACATTTCTCCATGCTCCCTTTTGAGAATTAAGTGCAAATTTGTCCTGGATAATTCCTGCTTTATTTGGATAAAATCTTAGTGCTCATGATATTCCCCAAAACTGAAATGAGAAATAAACCCTAAAGGTATTATACTTCAAGGTCAGTTACAGCAATAGTTTGGAAGCTGGCTGTGGAGATTAGAGTATTGTCACATTTACCCAGTATATAATAGCATTGAGAGGTCTTGGAATGACATCCTTCAGAAAAAAACATCCGTTTTGGAACTTGCAAAATGTAGGCCAAGTGTTAAGACAGGCAGTTCTTTTGATGTAAAATGTAAGGGGGCAGATGCAGCCCTAATCTGAATTTGGGGATGACCAAACCCATGGTGTGGCTGCGTTGTGCAGCATGGGAGAATGTGATTAGTGCTTCTGTCTCTGAGAGTCATGAATTCTTGGACTGAAGCATGAACATAGTAGCCATTCACCATGTGATATATGAGATGGTTTACACCAGAGCTGTTGAACATATCTCTGTGCAGATGCTTAGCACGAACACAGTAAATCCACTGTGTTGTGAATATTGTCAGACTTGCTTAGCATTTGCAGATCAAATATGTTCAGTGACTTTGTGCTGAGGGTGTTTGCAGCCTCTGTGCATTTGATATGTGCATATGCAGTAGGTCCTACAAATCCTGAAATTATTGCCGGTAGACAGTGATTGCATACACTCAGTGGCTGCTTCTCATGTGATTTTTGGGTACTAGGTAGTTGCTTGGCAGCTGCTGTTCCAGTGAGGTTGCCTGACTCTTGCTTCCCTGAGTGGTACTAAAGAGGGGTGGTAAAGGCTTTTAGCTCCTCT
This sequence comes from Apteryx rowi, assembly GCF_003343035.1. Lineage (NCBI taxonomy): Eukaryota > Metazoa > Chordata > Aves > Apterygiformes > Apterygidae > Apteryx > Apteryx rowi. The sequence goes on along the minus strand of NW_020451114.1, from coordinate 54,230 downwards.
CCAGTAATGCATTCTTCTTGTGCTCAGTGTTTTACAAACATTAACTAATCCTTACACTTTGTGTAGTAGGTAAACATCCTCACTTACGCATCAGAGAAACTGCAAAAACATCCTTCCCAGGTGTCTTGTTGAAGACTCCTAAGCCTTATCTCTTATTACAGCCACTCTTTTTTTAGAAGTTTAAAGAAAAACACTACTAGATTTATATTTTCATTGTTACAATACTTGTATTGATTTATCTTTTAAAATAGTACTTTGGTGTTTAGTTCTTAATTGAGTTATATAGATTCATGTTTAAATCCTTACTCATTTTTAGATGAGTGGACAGTGAGGTGGATTGAGAACTGGCTGGATGGCAGAGCTCAGAGTTGTGATCAGTGGCACAGAGTCTAGTTGGAGGCCTGTAGCTAGCGGTGTCCCCCAGGGGTCAGTGCTGGGTCCAGCTCTGTTCAACTTCTTCATCAGTGACCTGGATGAAGGGACAGAGTGCACCCTCAGCGAGTTTGCCAATGATACAAAACTGGGAGGAGTGGCTGATACACCAGAGGGCTGTGCTGCCATTCAGAGAGACCTGGACAGGCTGGAGAGGTGGGTGGAGAGGAACCTCCTGAAGTTCAACAAAGGCAAGTGCAGGGTCCTGCACCTGGGGAGGAATAACCCCAGKCACCAGTACAGGYTGGGGGTTGACCTGCTGGAAAGCAGCTCTGCGGAGAAGGACCTGGGAGTGCTGGTGGACACCAAGTTAAGCATGAGGCAGCAATGTGCCCTTGTGGCCAAGAAGGCCAATGGTGTCCTGGGGTGCATCAGGAAGAGTGTTGCCAGCAGGTSGAGGGAGGTGATCCTCCCCCTCTACTCAGCCCTGGTGAGGCCCCATCTGGAGTACTGCGTCCAGTTCTGGGCTCCCCAGTACAAGAGGGATGTGGCACTACTGGAGCAAGTCCAGCGAAGGGCTACAAAGATGATGAGGGGACTGGAGCATCTCTCTTATGAGGAAAGGCTGAGAGAGCTGGGCCTGTTTAGCCTAGAGAAGAGAAGGCTGAGAAGAGATCTTATCAACGTGTACACATATCTAAAGGGAGGGTGTCAAGAGGATGGGGCCAGACTCTTTTCAGTGGTGCCGAGCGACAGGACGCGAGGCAACGGGCACAAACTGAAACACAGACGCTTCCATCTGAACATGAGGAAAACTTCTTCACTGTGAGGGTGCCAGAGCACTGGACCAGGTTGCCCAGAGAGGTTGTGGAGTCTCCTTCTCTGGAGATATTCAGAGCCCACCTGGATGCAATCCTGTGCAATGTGCTCTAGGTGACCCTGCTTGAGCAGGGGGGTTGTACTAGATGATCTCCGGAGGTCCCTTCCAACCTCAACGATTCTGTGATTTTGTTTCAGCATAAGTTTTTGTTCTGTGTGGAATTTAATACGTTCCTTACATTTTCTGTTAATCTTTTACAGGCTTCCCCTAATACTGAGATCGTGTTGGCATTAAAATTGTTAAAAACAAGTTTACCTCTTTAATAAACAGGAGGCAGAAGCGTTAAAGTATTAAATATGTCACTTAATCTATATAAGCAGTAGAGATGATAATGTTTTAAGAAATAAGTAGTATGGAGAAAGTGAGGAATAGACTAGGTGAGGCTCATTTCTGGCCAACAGAATACACTGCTTCTTCATGGTTTCCCTTCCAAATAGAGAATACTGGTATGGTGCTGCTCTTGCTATAGCTGTCTGCTCATGTCTGTTGCTGGTGTTGGTCTTCATGGACTTGAATGTTTCTTGGTCAGCAGCCTCTAATAGGAGTAACACACATGCTCTGAATGTGTTTGGGCTTCCTATGTTTGGCATAAAAGGCCATTTCTACCACAGCTCTGCTTCCTCTTATTGACTGAGATTTCAAGTCAAAATTAATTTATATGGGTCTGCCTCATAGTTTGGATAGTTATAGATAGCATTCAGCTATTGTTTTTTAAGAAAAAAAAAAGACCCCCCCCAAAAGTAAACAAGCATGTTTTTCTGTATCTTTCCCTGAAAAATAATTTATCCCCAGGACCTGCCTCCTGTGGTAGTAATCCTCATTGCTTAAACATTCTTCATGAGAGCAGTAAAACATTTCGGTGATGGCCTGTATGTTCTTATCATGTTTGAAGTAATGATACAGTGCATGGGTATGCTGGTTATAAGGCAATCTTGGGGTGCAAAAAGCAGGTATGCAAAACTAGAAATGTTTTTAGTCTGAGAAGAATCTACTAATCTTTCCTAGAACAATGGGGATTAAGAGCTTTGAACACCTATCTAAAAGTTCTTCTGTCACTGCAACAGCTTGCTCCTCTGATGTGGATATAATTAGTAGGGAGACAAAGCCATACTGACTATAGGATAAAACAGAATTTATGGGACCCTAAGCTAATGATTTTAATCTTCATTGAGCTTTGGAGGAAAGGTAGTGTTAGGCCTGAAAAGGGTCCTCTGCAATTTCTTCAGGGTTCTCCTGAGATCAGCACAAGTCTCACCAAGACCTAAGCCCCTTTCCCTGTTAAACTCCAATTGATACTAGTTGGATGGCACTTGGGCTTTCAGAAATATGCACAGAGATTACTATCAGCAATACAATCAAAATCTAAATAGCCATTTAGTTTTGTAGAGAATGGTATTCTAAATGACCGTGAAGGGACACTGTATTCTGAGTATATATATATTTTTAAGATTCTAGAGAAAAATAAGCTGAAAATTTCATTGCATGTKACATAAACTTCTCCACAATTGGACTTAACTTTTCAGTAATTGCTTAGGAAGTGGGAAATGCCCTAGTGATATTAGAAATTGTCCAAAGAAGTGCAAGTTTGATGATTTCCATGCTGTTTTTGTCAGCTGGCAATTCCTGTTGTTGAAGACTTTCTATTAACTGAATTTACAGTGAACTTGATAGAAATAGAGCTCCTTGGACTCAGCAGATGAGAATTGTACTGACTTTATTTGTAACATCCAGCTACATTCGAGAAGTGGCAAATTGCCTTTTGATTTGCAACTACTGTGTCTACATCTGTAGTAAACTAAACAGTGCCAAGACCTGCTCTTTGACCCTCAGGCAATTGCTACAGTCTGACCACATTCATGCTATTAACTTCTGTTGTCAACCAGATGATATTTATGGAGGGTAATCTGAGTTTTTGTCATAACAGCAGTTATTTTCAGTGTTGGAGCATGTGTGCACTAATATGTAGGTGTGTATGTTTATATTTTGAAAAAGTATGCTTACAATAAACAGTTTTGCTTAAAAAAATCTGTATAACGTAATGTCAAGATGCAGTTTTGAGTGCATATAGTACTGCTTTCTTTTCTGATCATACCCAAATGTGCCTTGTGAAAAGGGTGCTAATAGAAGTAGATTGTTCTTTCAACTATGTTAAGAAGCACTTAGGTATTCTGCTAAATAGATTGCTTGACTGAATAATGTATATTCTAAATCAGTGCAAGCCTCCGGCCAGAGGGGAATGTTTTTTTGTTTTACTAAATGTTAATTGTAGTAATCACATAACGTGGTATTTGTAATGTTTGTATTAAATTGTGTTGGAAGACCAGTAAATGGACATATTGTCATGTTAGTGCCAATATGCTTTGATTGTAGGGGTCAGGACTGGAAGTAGTTTACATAGTACTTTCTATCTTTACTAATCTGTTAATAAGATAATGCTTTAGAAAGATGATCATGTGGTAGTCTATTGCATTTTCCGTAATGTGTAGTAAATGCACTTACTAGGACTATTTTTGATTGTATGAAATGCTTTTTGCATGATTTCCTATGACTGCTCTGTCAAAATACCTTAGTCTGATTTTTTGGGTCTTCGTTTAGTTATAGTCCTGAAAAAACGCTATCCTTGAACCCAAACTGGCTGCATGTATTAAAATAGTGAGGCCTGATACTGTTCACTGAAAGATTCTTTTCTGGAAAGTAACAGTTTTTTTTCAGTTGATCCTTAATTGCAGCTTATTGTTTTTGAACACTGTGCTACACTACTAAAAATAATTTAAGTAGTAGATAAGAAGAATGAACTGAGTAATAAATATTTACTAGAGTAATGAATAACAAGCTTTCTGCAAATGATTCAGATATGTTAAATCACTGCTTGTCTTGAGTATGCATAATTTAGAACCTCTTAAGCAGAAATTAGTGTTTACTTGGTGATAATACATTCCCTTTTCAGGTACATGTGATCAAAGAGGTAGCAACAATGGCTCAAGAAAAACTTGGTGTATCCTGTGAAGTTATTGATCTGAGGACCATTTTACCCTGGGATACAGAGACTGTTTGCAAGGTAGGAAAATGGTGCTTTTTAAAATAAAATGTATAGAGAGAGAGAAAGAAAAGGGGTGGGCATACCTATGAATACCAATAGTTTAAATGTAAAAAATGAGACTATGTTCTTTTGTAAGTATTTGAGGGCTTAAATTTTTATTCTGTGTTGCATAAGAAGAGTAAATATGTGTTATATGGACCAAACGTTTGCTTTAGAATTAAGACAGTTATGTTTCAGAGTTCAAAATAGTAGTGGAATATGTATGTTCTTTGCATTGAAGCAGACGGCAGGATTTAATCTGACTTGTGCTTCAACTGCTTTTTTGTGATATCTGGCTCTTCCTATCATCTTTGTCATCTCTGTGTCTGAAAAGATCAGATTTAAATATTTATCTTTTTTTTTTTTTCTTGCTCTTTTACACCAAAAGTTCTGTCTGGTTTTAGGTATGCAATAATGCACCCTGGTTTTGTTTATCGATATTTCTGGAAGTAGGTGTTTTGATCTAAGGTGTATGAATTCTGGGGCTGGGGAAGAAAGGCAGCATTTACTGTTCTGAAACTATCCAGTCTGAAATTCATGGGTACTGTGAATAGTCTTGTCTGCTATGTGGGAGTCTTTGAACAAAATTCTTTGCAAAATCAAAGCACTAGGAGGTGAACTGGAATTAGAATCATCATGTATTGAGAAACCAAGGGAAGCTGTTGTTGTAGTTAAGGATACCTTGATCCACTGGCTTTTTTTGCTTGTGCTGCTTTATTTTCAGCTAGCTAAGAGCTGTTGTGCTTACAGAGAAACTGGAAACTAAAAGATAGATTGCAATTTTCCTTGTTTTTAATGGTAGAAATAAATACTGAAAAGCTAGATGATAAAATTAAACTTTCTGTCAAAAGCACTCAAGTATTACAGAGCTGACAAAAATTTTCAAATGGGCTTTTGGGTATCTAAAAGAGAACAAAACTTTAATATTGCTAGAAGTTGAAAACCCTGACATTTAAATAGTAAGAATTTGGGGAGTATGGAGAACAATTTCCAGAGCTTTGAAAGTAATTTTTACATTAAAGTCTTCAGGCTTTTGTATTTCCTCATTTGTCCTAGGCAATATAGACTTCTCAAAGCTGATTGTTTGTCTAAAAACAGAGTTTGTGAATTGAGGATGAGACTTTACTGATTCCAATAAGACCATTTTCTTTTTGACAGTGTTTGGCAATTTTTGATAGCCTGAGCTAAGAAAGCACAATTTTATATTCATATTGGAGGGGAAAGCTATGTCATTTGAAAACTTCATTATTCTGGGCTTCTAATCTAAGAGTTGAAGATCTTATTTCTCCTTTCCTCCCCACCTTATTTCTACTTCTCCCCTTCCTCCCCACCATCTTACTAACTTAGCGGAAGTCTTCAGCCTGATTAAAACTTTATCTGACATTTTAAGAGAGGTTCACTCTTGGCTTTAGTGTGTGTATATATGTGTCTATATACACATACACGTATATATTTCTTTCATTTAAAGATATGAAAAGAATTAGCTAATCCAGTGGATGAGGGACCATCAGAATGCATGATTTGAAAATACTACAGCTGAGATTATAGTAAGTGAGAAATTAATAACTTTGTTCAAATATCAGTTACTAAGATCAAAGTCCATTCTAGACATTTATTTTCACATTCATGATGTTCTTCAAATCCAAAGCGTTGGATGTCAGCTCAAAAGTGAAATTACTTGATTACTGAACAGACCTGGTTAGGTTTTTTGTCTTTGCCCCCCCCCCCCAAAAAAAAAAAAAGTATTACTTTGTTAAAATATTATAGTACTCATGGATAAAAATGGGAATCTCAAAAGAGTAGTTGCTACCATTATAGTTGAAGCCCTTTGAGCAAGTTGCTGAGTGCTTTCAGAATATGCTGAACGACTCAGTCGCTGCACTTCGGAGGACAGAATAACACACAACTCTGTAGTCACACAGATAATTCGTTATCAATCACAGAACTGGTTAGAAGTGGATAACAAATGTTAAATTTGTCTTACTTTTCCACTAACAAGCATGTATCAAAACTAAAAAGAGAGAATCCCAAGGTAAAATTTGTAAAAGTGCCATTTGGGAAATAAAAAAATTAAAAAAACCCAGAGCTCATTAAAAGGAAACACTTTATTTGGAAATTTTGATTTTTTTCTTAAATTATCTGTTTTTTTTAAAATTGTTTCTGAATTAGCAATTAGTTTCTTTGTGTATTATTTATAGTACTGGTGTTCATTTTTGATTTTATGGAGTACCTTACATTATAAAAACATGAATAAACTTAGATTCTGCAAAATAAATGCTAGTGTCACTACTTTGGGTACACTTTCATAGATGAACCTTTATTATAGCTACCCCATGACAATTATTCTGAAGTCTCTTACATGAAACCCTTTTTTGTCAAGCTACTGTAGAATTGTGAAGGCATAGCTGCTAACTGGTGTCTATCAGTATAAATGCTGCTAAACATACTTTGGTATGGTAAACATGGTCAACACACTCTGGGACTGTGAGAGCCTTTCTGACTGCATTGGGTGCTTTTGTCTTTGCATTGTTTATTGTATTAACAATTAGAGCATAGCCAAAGGTTTGCCCCTAATGTTACATTAACAGCTCCCTTGCTTTAAGCTCGGTCTAGTTGTGGACAGGTGAGCAGAAGGCTTGTTGTTCCCACCAGCACGGCTAGTGTGCTTAAGCTAGCAGTTCCACAGTGCTGCAGAAGCTTGGCTAACATCTCCTTGAGTCCTAATTCAGTCACGCTGTACGTTAGCTCATGTCGTGCTGCTAACCAAATCCCTCTCTGGACCTCGAGGGATGTCTGCAGCTGAGATGACTCCTGCCTGGTGACTGTAACATACTGAGTTAACACGACTGTAGGGATGAGAATAGCCTTGGGTTTGAGGAAGATGTGTGAATCAAGCAAGTACCTTCCCTGCCTGCAGTTCCTAATGTAAAGCGATACTGTATCATATTTACAGCTAAGGCAGATTGTATGAATGTGTAAGTAGAGCAGATCAGCCACACCTCTATCTGATGGTACTTTTTTTTAAAGTAACTTATTCTGTATCTGTGTCTTTTGTCATTCTGTAGTTGCTCAGTATGCGATTTGCTCTTGGTCAGGTAATGCATAAATAGATTAAACTTGCTCAAGAGCAGGATGAGCTGTTGGGCTGCTACTTTATGGTAAAGCCTGTATTTCTCTGCACTGTGAATTTTACCATTTTGATTTTTCAAGAGTTTGTAAGCGGGACTGGATGGAGCAGATTATGGAAGGAAACAAGCATATTGGGAGTCCACTATTGGCAGTGCTTTGTCCAGTTGTGCATGTGTTACTAGTTGTGTATTTATATGCATAGCTATGTGTTGCTTAATATAAATTTGATTTTCTCGATTGAAGTGATTTCAGTGTTTGTTTTCAGTATATTTCATGTTACTTGGATGTACTTTCTAAAAAATGAAATGTGTTAAATTGTAGTCATCAATAGAGAGAAACTTTGGCAGTAGCTGGTACTTTTGTGCACTATTTAAATTTATTTCTAATAAACCCTTTACAATCCCTTCTAGAAAATTATATTAATCATTTTTTAGCTTTTTTTTTCCTTTTTTCCAAAGCATCTCACTGAAAGAGCAGTTAAGACTATCTTGTTGGATTGGACCTGCATTGAAGCACAACCAGGATAAAAATGCAGCCATGCATATGAAATGTTAGGCATTCTGCAGAGCTTTATTTGTACAATTTCTTGCAAATCTGCTTTAAAAATAAATATTCTGTGAAGATTTTGATCATACCTTCCATCCTGAAAAACCTTTAAGGTAACTCTGGCATAAATAAAAGAATGGAACAGGTAGTCCTGTTGCTGCTAAATCTGTTAGTGGGCTTACTATTAAGAATTAAGTGAGCTATTTCAAGAGAAATACAGTGCATGTTGGCTAGGCAGTGCATCTGATTATTATAAATGCCAAATAATAAATGTTTAGCATTGTTCCTATATTAGTGTGGATGCAGGCTGGCCGGTAATGTATGAGAAATGTTAATTTATCTTCCTCTAAAGACCCTGTATGTTTTGCTCAACTGAAAATAATTAGTGGTTTGCATTTGGTACTTTAACACTGAAACATTTTAACTTAATATATGCCCCAAATGGCTTTTAAGGCAACTGCTGACATTAATAGAAGGATGGAAATATAGTTCTAGCTGCTTGCTAGAACTAGTCTGTAGACGAACTACTTGGTGAAATTGTTGCAAATGGCAGTGGCCTTTCAGAATCAATTCCAGTGGCAGGAGTTGCTGTACTTTAGTTATTCCCTTTCTGTGATGCCGATGTCAAGAACCAAAAGAGATATTGGCTGTGTCAGAGAAAGTCTTCAGCTGTCCATTGAGCTGCAGAAGTCTTTGTGAGGACTTGGTAGGCAATGGGACAGGTCTCACTCCAGTCATCTTGCTTATGTCAGCCTCCATAAATCTTAGACCAGGTTGCTGCCTTTTTTCTGGTTTTCCTCATTTTAAATATATCTTTGAAAAATATGTCTATTTGCTACTTTCCTGTTGGGCTAACAGGGAAAGGAATGGTACATGTGATGTGCTGCAACCTTATTGCCACCCTCTTGGAGTTGGGATGCAGGGTCTTCTGCTGATGAGTAGCCTGTGCTGTGGTCTTCTCAGAGAGCAGGACTTTTGGTTTTGTCATAAAAAAAGGAAGGAAGCCTTATATCTATCTATCTTGTAAGGTATGTTATTGTTCCTAATCATGTATCTAAAATTTGTCCTAGACTTGTAAAAGACCGGTATTCTCTGTGGTCCAGCATCATTCAGGTAAAGGAACTGTTATTTTACAGAAGTCATATGCATTTACCAGTCTCATATTTTATTCTGCAACAGTGGAAAATCATAAGCTTATCCTAGAAGCAGTCATATAAAAATGTAATTGTAAGTTTTACTTGTCAGTCTACATATTTTTTAAACAAAGTCAGGCAGCCTTCATAGCTGGTCTCAGGGAGTAAGCAGGCTTCTAACCTTAACTTAACTGTTACTATCTTTAATGGTGAAATCACCTTAAGTTTTCAATGTAACTATTTAAAAATGAGATGTTTAAAAGTAGTTTTGCTTAATTGGAAACGTATACAACTTTAAGAYTTATCTGACAAACTGGCATAGGAATGAAAAAGGATGCTCTGAAATGGTTAGTGCTTTGGGCAAGAGCAGTAGTATATCAAGATTTTCAATGCAAATATTTGACTGCTTAGTCTATTTCTGTGGATATGTTTCTATGTAGAAAGTTGTCATCAAAATACATATTTCATAAAACTTGGAGAAATTGTACTTCACATCTACCACCAGAGGCCTCTTTTTAGCCAAGTTAAGCAGCTGCTTTGACTTTGCATTGCTGCTACGGTTTTATGAATATATGGTCTTGACTGTAATAAAGTAATTCAAATAAGAATTGCTGCCTCATTTTACCAGTATTTTCTTTTTGTTTTTAAGATTTTGAGCACAGTTTTAAAATAAGTTAGTACTTCTCATCTTCATGAGAAGGAGACGAGAGCGTACTAATGTGGAACAGACTGCTAGGGCTTTTTTTGGATCCCAGCAGGAGCTGAAGGCTTCTCTTGGGTACAATTCCTAGGGATGGTAAAAGTGAAAAATGGGGTTAGACTTTTCTTTTGTCAAACTTCAGATGTCTAAAAATGAGTATTCAAGTTTGAGCTGGTTACACTAGGTCATGGAGCTACTCTGGAGAAAAGGATATCTCCTGAGGGTGATTCATCCCAGCTGTTTCAGCAGCCTATTTTGTGATGAGATACATTGGCCTCTGGAAGTTTTTTTTTTAATCAAAACAAGAGCCCTGATTGACAAGTTTAGTGTAAAGCTGAGTGAGATTATTCCCACCCTCATTCTTTAGTTGGGAGGTGAAACCTTCTGCTGACAGAACAGAATCAGTAGTTGGCCTGTTTAAAAAATATCTGACATTTCTTTGCTAGAATAAAAGTAAAGAATCTGATATGTATAAGGCTTCATTGATATTTAACTTAGGGAAACTTCTCATGAAAGAAAGATTCTCCCTTTCTTAAAGGCAGTAGATATAAACAGTCTCTTGCCCCAGAAAATTGATATAGCCTCTTCCAAGCTTCTCTAGTAATACAAAAAATCAGCATTCTATTTCTGGATCAAGAGAGGTAATTAATTTTACAGGCTGACAGCTTACAAAAATCTTGTAGGAAATATTTTAAAACACCCAAGTTAGTTTTGCCCTGTATTTTATCCTCTATGTTGCTTTTCATGGAAATGCTGACAAGTTTAAAAAAAACAAAACAAAAGAAACTTGTATAAAATATGATATATTCCTTAGTTGTCTATGTATTTAAGGAGATTTTGTCATTTGGAGCAAAATTCAAATAGCTAAAACTATAACTTCTGCGCATGTGTTTAATATGCTCAATCCTATGAAAGCTCGATGTGATGTCTCTTCTAAACCTTGTATCCAAGTTTTCATATGCTTAGAAAACTAACTTCAGAAGTATTTTTTCTGAGTTTTATAAAGTATTTGTAGCAGAGAAACTTTTTTCAAAATCTTAACTTTTTTTTCTTTTGACAATGACAAAGAAGGTTTTTAATATATCACTTTGATTTTATTTTCTGGTTTTATGCTTAGGTTTGAGCTAGGGTATTTGTATGTCACATTAATATGGTCTTAGCTTCTCAAAAGAACTCCACGGACCACATTAAGAGTGTTGTTAGTTGAATCTGCCAGATTTTGATGCCTTTGCTTTGTAGAGCCTTTTAATAAAATCCGTTGTTGTGGGGGAGGAGACTAGAACCCAGGGCCTTTTCTTTTTCAGAGAAGTACCTTTGTTATGGTGGTGGTCTCATTCCCTCTTCTTTTCTCTCTTACTGTGTGGGTCTGATTCCTGGCTGTTCAGGGGAGTAACTTCAACAGAATATGTGCAGGCTATGCTCCCGATTTGTCCTATGGTTTGACAAAGGCACATTTCAGGAAGACAGAAGATGTAGATTTGACACCTTGTGGACTGCCAGGGCTTTGAATGAAGGTCTTGCTCCTTTTGAACATGCCTTTATCACCATCTCTAAAGGAAAAGCTGAGTAGCTCATAAGCTTCTGCCCCCAGGGCCGTGATGCTTTGCTGTGAATTCGATGTTAGCAGGTTATAAGTGTGCTCAAAGCATACTTAAACTCAGTCTCTGAAGGGTATAATTTGTTGGGGATGCTTAGGCAGTGAATCCTAAAATGACTATATTTATCAACTGTGCATTAAGGTTCTCAGTAAGGCTTTAGTGTCACTTTAGTTGAGAAGCTAATTAGCCTAGCCTGCTGGTCCTAGCCTGCTGTCTCTGTGATGCACTTCTGTGCTGTACCACCAGGCCAGCTTGCTTGTTGCTATCTCTGCATGACATTGCAGTGTGGTATGACATACTGTGGGATACCCACACGATTATGTGCAATTAGCAAAGGCTGTTGACTTGAACAGGGTTCTTAAAAGCTTTTTTGAGGCATTTTTTTCCCCAGGCTTCATTGCCCTCACTTTGACCATCCTAAAGAAATGGAAGACCTCAGTAATGTCCTGCAGCTGTCCCTGTTTGTAGATCTGTTCCTAAAAGGAGACACAGTACATTTTATTTTTAATTCCACTTTGATAATAGAAGTTGAAGGTTTCATTTATTGAGGTAGAATCAAGCCTTTTGCAAGGCAAATACCCCAGAAATTTACTTCTATTAACTGCAGAAAAAATCTCTCTCCCTCTCTATATATATGTATGTGTACACGCACACACGTGCACACACACAGAGGTTTTATAAGATTGTATGCTTTTGTCATCTGTTATGAAATGTATTTTTTTTCCAAGGTTGAAAGGCTTCAGGTTATTGCAGGCAGCTTGTAAATATACTCATGTGCAGTCCCTAAAAGTTTCAGTTGTTTAATGTTAGACTAATTTGTAGTTAGTCAGCTCTGGAGCATTTGTAAGGGCAGGTGTCATAAATATCATCTGTCATTCCTCTCAGACAGACTAATTTATTTGCTGGTTTACATACAGCAGGCAGTAATTTAGCAATCTCATACTTGTATTTCTTTTGGATTCTCAGATGAAAACCACCTGGTTCTGATGTTTCAGTACTACGTTATGTTGCAGATTTGTGAGTTTTTGACAGGGCTTTTTGGACTTTGCTTTTTGTTAAAGACGGCATCTGCATATGAGAGAGTTGTTCACAAAAAGCAGAAGAGAAAATGCTAATAAGCAATGAAAAAGATTCTGTATGTAGTGCTGGCAATATTTCTTCTTTACCTTTTTAAATGCAGAGTAACATAGCCTACGTTTTTCAGTGGATTGACTTTAAAGGTTCTCTTAGAGTACATTTAACTGTTCTTTGCCAGATGACCTTCATTTCAGGCTTTTACAAATAGTGTTACAAATAAGGAAAAGCTTGTTTCAGAAATCATTTTTTTTATTAAGTTTTATTGATGTCCCATAGGAACCAACAACTATGTTTCTATGTCTTTTGAAAATATCTTTTGTAGTAAAATCAGTGAAAGCTGGTAATATCTCTATATTGCTGGGAGAGTCTCCTGAGAAACCCATTGAAGATGTCTTCCTAAATATTACTTAAGTTTTCTTTCAGTCAACCTATTACTTATCTGTAATCTTTCTAAAGCCTTTCACAGGAAAATTGGAATTGATTATACAGCTTGTACATGCATGGAGATCAGGTACTGTACTTTTGCATGAGACATAGTGGAATGCTTTATACTTTATTGTCAGAGGATTGAAAGTGGATCCTTATCAAGTCACACTAGGTAGCTGAATGGAACAGCATAAATAGTGTATTGTCACCCGTGAGGAACTTGAYACAAGCTTATTTAAAGAGTACATGCTGCCTTTGGGGCTTAAGAAATGTAACAATGAAGGTGGTGTATAAATCAGACCCTGATGTCTTTATATACATTCTCAAAGAATTGTCTAATTACATGGGCTAGTGAAAAATTTGGTAAGCTGCTTGTTCACTTTGACAATCTTCACCCATTTCTGACTAAAGCTCTTGCTTTTATTCATCAAGACTGGAGTATGAGTGATATAAAGGTTATGATTCAAAGGGAAAGGAATTAGTTGTCCATAGAGTGATGACTTTTTTTTGAGAAGGAGCTGAATGTATTCCCAGTACTTATTCTACCATCAGCATCCCATTTCTGTGTCTTTAATTCATGGATGAAGGAGCTGGGATCAGGAGTGATCTCTCCCTTTTATACCTTCAGCTGTAAACTTGAACGCATGAAATTCATGTGCTTCTCAACATATACTGCTACCGACAAAACCTCTGCCTCTTGACCATACTCTGCTTACTCCCCAACTGTGGCATGTGCGGACAGATTTCCATCATTAATGTAGTGATAGCAAACAGTGTCAGTTACTGTACAGGTTAGTAATACTTTCCTACTACTTGATTTATCAGCTGTGTTATTAATGGAAAGCTAAGCTGTAGTAAAAGGTGCTCTTCAATAAACTGAAACATAAGATGTATATGAAATACATATACAAAAATCTGGTGTTTCTTTATAAACGACAAAATTGTTTAAAGATACTTTTTTCCCCTCCAGAAATTATGATTTCATACAAAACTTTTCCCTCCCCTCTTCATTATACTTAACAGAGATTTGCTTTGAAGCTTCGGAAAGGTGTGGATTTTTCTATTTGCGAACTGTTGGATGCTATGGTATTGATTAAAAAGCCAATGAAACACCTCCCAGGGACTTCATTGGTCTCACTCTGTGTAAAATTCTGTGGTTGTAGTGTTTTTTTATATTGAAATGCATGTGTTACTGGAAGTGTTAAATATAGGTCAGTATTAAGTACTCTTAAGGGATTGTGTAAGTTACTGTATTTTATTCATCCTGCATCAAGTCAAACACACTATTTAAGCTTACAGACTTTAGGTGTGAAGTAAAACTAAGAAACTCTGATTAATATCTATCTACTGTTTTCACTTTTGCAAGTATGTTTGTTAGAAGGCAAGTTTGTGCCATGCACTACAACGAAGACTTGCATTATTACCTAACTTTTCTCTGAGCTGTTGCTACTGTAATGCAAATAAATGCTGAGAATTTTTTCTTTGACTTGACAGTAATAAAAGCACTATAAACTGAACTGCAGTTTTATAAATCTATGGGTTAATATGAGCCTGGATAACTGTGATATGATTTTATAAATCTTGCAGAAAAATAGTTTGTGGATTGACTTTATTGATAGTAATTCTGAATTTGATTCTTTAAAGCAGTTTGCTGCAGAAGAGTGAAGGGGCGTATGTTCCGTGGGTGCTTGGAGGTGCTTTGCTCCTCTGTAGAGAAAGGTCTGCAGCCCTCCTCACTGAGGTCGGCAGAAATGCTCGGCAGTCTAACGAAACCTCTGTGCACTCGCTGAGGAGAGCAAGTCTGAGCAAAAGAGAAGGCAGGAGCAATGGGAGCTAGTGGGTAATACAGCACTGGAGCACAGATTAGGGCAAGCTGTGTGCATATTTTTTGTCATAGTGTTTTTTGTTTTTTTTTCCTAGGCCATTTGGGAGTGGTTTTCTGCAGTGTTTTAGAGCTTTCTCTTCAAAACACAGATGGCATTTTTGTGAGCCATTGTCACCAAAGTATTTGACTATCTATCAGTGGTAGATACTTGGTGTTACATATTTAATAGGCAGTATGTCCTAGCAGACCTATTTGTCTATGCTAAATTGTGGTTCACATTCCCCTAAGTTTACTTCATCTAATTGGACTGTGAATAAAAGAAAATCAAGATCAGCACGTGTAATGTGCTTTTTTATTCTTTAACTGCACTCTCCAATTTTATAATGGCGATGCAGGTATCTTGGGATCAGATTTGTTTCTTGGCTATTTGCTCTTGATCCTGTGCCATTTTACACATTGTTTCTAGGATTTCTTACTAGGATTTCTTACTAAACTGATACATATAAAATGTGATTAAAGTTGTATTGCTTGCACTACAGCAATTAAATTTGTCATGTTTCCATAATAAATTTGTCTCTTTGGTTTTGTAGTTTTGGATTCTTAGAGCATGCCATGGGCTGTTGCTTGACCTACAGAAGCAAAACTTCAGAACTATAGTTGGAAGTAGTCACTTTTAAATTTTTAGAATATAGGTAATTGTTTAAAAAACTAGTTCTTCACATCTCTTGGCAATTCTATATTTCAAGAAAGTTTTGAGGGAAAATCTTGTAGTCTGTTAATATGCTACTGACTGTTTCAGAAGTACCTCAAAGCTGAAGCATTTGTATACATAGTTCTGTTTTCTTCTCCTCTCTCCCTCCCGATATAAAAACAACTCTCAGTCTTTAAATTCATGTGTCTGATTTTTCACATGTGTATTGATGAGTGGTACTTGAGAAAGAATCCAATTAATAAAAACCTTGATTAAAGAGGAAAGAGGCATTTGCATATAGTTTCTATTAATGTTGATGAACATTGTGCTGATAATATGATCCATAAATTCCTCATAAAAGTCTTTTCCCTTTTGCCCATGTTCCATATTACAGAGTTCAAATTCAGAAGCATTTATACAAGTAAATGGGTAGTGGTGCTTAGTCTATAGTTAGAAGGTACTTTATAGCTTCAATGTGTTTTTTATTTTTTTCCTCTCCATTGCAACTGGTGCTGATTGAATTTTAATGGAAGATGAGATGAAGTTCCAAGATGGTAATCATATATGAATCACATTCTTCCATAGAGATAATTATTACTTCTGTGCAGTATCTCTTTCCTATAAAAGACTGTAGCTATTTATCCTGTCATTATCACTCAGTTGAGCCAACTATTTTTTAACTACTCTTTTGGGATTTAGATTTTACAGATCCCTATTATATGAGCATTATTATCCTTTACTTCAGAGAATGTAGTTTTAAATATTTCTGTAATACTTGTTGTAGTTTTTAAGATAGTTTTGAAACTTGTGTTATTAAGATTTAATCTGTTTTTGCTGAATTATTGCATAATAGTATATACATCTATTAGTAGCATAATGCATTGTGTTTGATTTTCTGTAAATTTCTTTGACAGTATTGATAAGCTTTCTATGAAGGCAATCTGAACAGTTTGTTACTGTACTACATAGACTATGAGGCTTTCCAAATGGAAATATTCTTTGATTTGATAATAAGATCTCTGTTTTTCATTAATATATTTAACCATTATGGTATCTACCAAAACTCTTGGGGACATGAGTTCAAATGCCTCCTTCTATCAAGCAGAATAGGACCTGAACTTGGATCTCCCATGTTGCAGATGAATGCTAGAGCTGGGCTTTTTCCTTCTCATGTCTAAGCCTATATTTATCTATGCAAAGGCTGACTTGCCAAATGTTTGCCAGAACCTGGGACTCCTGCCCTGAAGGAATGTGATCTTTCTGCAGCACCTTGATATTTTTGATCTTAACCAGAAATTGTCAAGGATGTGATAGTATTTCATAAGTTTCTGTCTGTAAAAAAAAGTTTAAGTTATCTGAGCTGTTTTAAATTCAAAGAAAAGTTAACATGTCGGTGAGCTATATACGGCAAAAATAAAATGAGGAAGACCTCCCTCCACAAATGCTTAGCTGCAATTAATAAAACAATGTAAAGATTAAAATTTTTTGTCAAAAATTTTCCCTCAAACCACAGCAATGTGGTGGAATAATTCAGTAGGCATTGTTTTTATCTAGCACGTGTTAATACAGTATATAATTTCTTTGGAACAGTATGATCTGCTTGTATAAATCCAGGTGATGTCCATCTGTTAGGCATATTTGTTCAGCATATATTATATGAATATATAATATTCATATTCAGGTAGCATTTTTAAGAAACTGTCTTTTACGTTTTTCATTCCAAATGCTTCTTTATGTCAAGCAYGTCTGCTTTGTCAGACTGTTCTCAACAAAAGAGTAAAGTCTGTATGATACAGCAGTACATACAGGACAAGGATTTTGAAAAGCTTTTAGCTGACTGAAATGTAGAGATGGGTCAGATTACATAAGATACTGTGTCCTAGGGAAAGCTAGGATTGTCAGTAAAACTACAGTATGCTTATAGTTGTACTTTATAAATATATGCATCAAAATCTACTAGAGCAGGGGAAAGGAGGGAGAGGGAGGTGGCTAATGAAGTCAACTGATGGGAAGTTGTGACAATAACCTGAAGAATCTGATGTTCTGTTAAGGTAGTAGTAGCTAAGATTTGTGGCTTAAAGAGTCTTTTGGAGGATTTCCAAGGCTGTTATGTTACTTTCACAGCCACAGGTAGATAATAGCTTTATATCTCTCTGCAAGTTACCTTACAGGCTTTGGTGAGCTGATATCTTCAAATGTCATTCTGGAGTGCACAGCTGCTCTGAACTTCTGCCTGCCTAAAAAGTGTCTAGCCCTGACTGTGATGGATGTCAAAACTCAGCCTTGATTCTTGTTTGTTTTTTAAATGAAAATGAGGGCATGATCCTTTAAGAATGGGCTTGATTTGTAAGCTACARTTTGAGTTTCACAAACCTCTATTCTGTTTAGAGAAAATTATTCTTGCTGTACTGATCTATCTTGATCCTCTGTCTTCCTGAATTTAGCTAATACAGTGGCAACCAGAAATTTTGAATACATTTCTCCTTTTGCTGTTTTGCACTGTTCAACTTAGGAATTTCAGGTGTTCTGTTTTCAGCTTATTTGACTATTTTCCCTGCAAATCTGGTGATCTGAATTAATACATCAAATCTTGAACGTGTTTGAATACCTAACTGGCTCATCATGACAGAAGACGGTTATTTTCTTGTGTTATCTTTCTGTGGGTCTTTTTTTGTTGTTGTTGTTTTGCACCTTTTGGAAGCTCTGACAGACCTTAGGACCTTAACCATGTCAAAATGTGTGATTTCCTAGATATACCTTACTTCTGTACAAAACAGCAATAGAGTACTTATGAGGATTGAACTAATCAGAAAACCTTGCAATTTGCTTGTTTGTGCTCTGTATGTAATTTGCACTATCCTGAAATTGATAATGTTAAATATTTTATTTAATAATATGATGGAATAGAGCAGAATTTACATGGGTTTGGTGAGCTCTTTACCATTTTCTATACATAAATGAAAATGAAAAAAATAATGTCCCAGGTCATGAAAAATCTCCTAGAATGAGTTTTATTATTGCATGACTCTATAGTGAGCTAACGCACAGAAAAATGGGATTGGAAATTTTTTTTCCATAAACACATGAAACTAATTTCTTTTGGCTCTTCATGTTTGAAAAAATTTCTTAATCTTTACTACTGGCATTCTGAAATTGTTTCATTTGATATTTTTTTTGAGTTTTTTTAAATTAACTTCAACATATTTGTATCTTTCAGAATTTCTTAAATACTTCATTTGCAATGTAAAAACAAATAATAAAAATCAGACAAATGAATTAGACTTTTTATTATGTTCATAGTGCTACATTTTAGCRGAGTATTTTTAATAATTTATTTTTACATTGTAGCTGATTTTAATTCAATAGTTATATGAACTAACCCCACAGAGCCAAGAAGCTACCTACTGTGCAGAATATCCTATGGAGGATAACATAGGATTGAATTTCAAGGGGCAGATCTTACCTTATGGTCTTAATCTGTTCTTCTTGAAATTTTGCCCCAGCTCAATTGAATATATGTTATTAAATGTGAATGTAATAGCACTGTCTATACTTAAAGGTGTCTAGTAGTCTATTAAAACTTAGTTTCACATAAATTTGCCAAACTTTAATTATTCAGGATAATATTTTCTCCAATGCTGGGTGTCAACCTAAAGTGTGTATGTTTTCTTTTTCTTCCATTTGCTCTTTGTGGGGCGATAGTGATAGTGAGATACGAGGCGATAATGAGTCTCACTGCATGGCAAACAGTGTAGGGAAAATAGGTGCTCTTTGATTTTGGTAAAGGTTAATACAAAAATCATGTYTGCTGTATTGTCTCATTGACACCATTCTTCCTCCCTCAGTTCTCTACCAATGAGATTACCCTGCTATTCTTAAAAAACACATTTGCCATCAATCAGGATTGTAGCTTGTGAGCTAAGTGAACACATTTCTAATGTTATGTGGTTGTTCTGCAAGTTTATTTTTAAAAAGTTGATAAGACTTGTATTTATGAAATTTAATTACAGTAAAAGTGTCTTTAGGGAGTTAGCTTTGACCACTTTCTCTTGAATACGATAGAATATGAAAGATAACTTATGAGCAAAAACACTCAGAGTTTGAATCGGTAAAGTACTGAAATGTCTTAATCACTGAAGCAATCTAAAATAATGTTAAGTGTTAGAATAATCTTTATCTCTTTTTTTTAAATCAGGTGATATGAAGGGAGTTGTTTGTGTTTGACCTAAGCTTCATGGAGAGTGGAGTTTGCCAGTAGTGAAAAATAATATTTTCTTGGTCAGTTTAAGACCAACACGTGGCTTGTTCTCTAATTGAACCATACATGTGCTACTTGCCTAAAAATATACTACTTAACCAGTTGTCAGTTTATTTATGGCACACTGCACTGTTGGTCTAAGTTGGAACAGTACTTTGGTTAATGTCTTGTAGCTTAAGAGTTGTTGTTTAGAGAACACTGGCCCGACTTTCCAAATGACCAAAACAGTAGGTGGTACTTTATAACTACTAGGTTACAGTACAGTGCTCTTGCTGTAAGTGCGCATTATGATTTCTCTATCCAGCTAAAAAAAATACTGCCAGTTTTATTAAGTTGCTTGATTGGTAAATGACAAAACTGTAAACCCACTCTTTTGGCATGTGGTCAAATGTTACCGCTAATCTATACTATATTATCATCTCTGGCATTTGTGGTGCACTTAGTGACATGTTATCAAGACACTAAAATTCACAATAGTACTGTGCTTGGAAGATTCCAACTTTCTTAAGGAAAAAGGACTTAAATGGCCCTATCAAAAATGGGAGTCTGTTTTGAATTTAAAGAGAGTTTCTTCCATTTACCAATTGCCAGTAAACTGGTTCATTATTTTAGCACTAAAAGCAAAAGTTGAGATGTTTCAATATCTTTTGGGTAAGATTTCTCTTAGAAGGTTCAATTTCTTTAATAAATTCAGAAGGTGTGATTCTTTCCGGTCTGCTTCTCCCTACAAGGAAAATGGAGTTACAGTTGAGTAGAGAAAAAAAAAGAAACTCAGATAATTAAACACAGCAATGTTGATTTTTAGTTTTCCATTTGTTAGTGTTAAAATATTCACAGTATGATGGCAACAAATGCTGCTCTTTAGAGAGTCTGTGGAAACAATTAATTGCTAATTACCCGGATACAACGTTCTGTTGACATTAGAGAAATTTCCTTATGCTATCATTTTTTGGCTTAGAGTTTAATGATGTTTTAAATAATGGATTAACTAGAGGAAAATGTGATTTTAAATCTTAACACAAACTGACAAAAGTGTTTTTAATATAGTCTTATTTTATTTTCCTATAAAAGAAAATCTATAGAAAATCTATCTAGTCATTTGTAAATTGTCCTTTCTACTGGACAATCAGAATGTATATGGAGTAGTTAATGTATATGTTAAAGGATATGCAGGGGGCTGGGTTTAAAATTTATCATTATGATTGTAGCTTTTTTGAAGTTAAACTTTAAAAATCTTAATTGTATTGCCTAATTACATTTGTTTGCACTAGTGAAATGTTGCAAAATGTAAAGATTTTGAGGGAGGACAATTACTTGAAATAAATGGAAAACAAACTACATGAAACCTGTTTCCTTTTAGACATTGACTTTGCAATGTGATGGAATTTGCTTATTACAAAATATAAATTTAGCTAAATTTTTTTCTGACTTCCATCATTGCCAAGTATTTAATAAGCTGGTAACTTGCTTTTCTTAAAGCATCATGTGTTAAGTAGGTTTTTGACCTGTATTTGTAGTAAGTTGTAATAAAATATCAAGTTTTTTTTCACTATTGGGAAAAGATCAAAATAAAGGTCACTGGGGGGGGGGGGAAATCAATATGCATAATCCTCCCTCCCTCCTGTGTTCTTTATTATTTTCATCTTTATTTCATTATCACCTATATTAATTTTAGAACCAGCATAACCATTGAGCAACTTGATGATTTAACAAAGTACTGGCTGTGGAAACTGTTGTTGTGATGAAATGTTTAAGCTTTCACCATATGTTTTCTTTAAAATATTGAGTCTTGTGTACATCTGCAAACTTCTGAAGAAATAAAAGATTTCGTGGTAATACAGAAATGCTGACTTTTAGGTAAAGAAAACACTTTGAACAATCTAAAATTAGACTACTGAGAGGCTCAATGTTTTTGCAACTAAGCACCATTCAAAATGCAGGAGTATAGAAGAGGGGATTGTGATGTGCTGTAGTCAAGTTCCTTAATCACAAGTCCTGAGAAATTTCTGCCACAGACATTTTAGGATATTTAGGAAGTTAATTTCTTTGTGCCTTGACCTTTCAATTTGTAACGTATGTATTAGTCCATTCTTTTTCCTGTGTTGTCTAATTTAAATGCAAGTTCTTGAGCACTGATCATAGCTGTGGGCTTCTAGTAGCTTTGAAAGATTTAGATCTTCTGTCTAATTTTCTTCAAGGCACCACAGTACAACTACTTATTCCATCAAGCTAGCATTAGTTTTCTGAATTCTACATGCTGGCTGTTTAATATCTGCTTTACCAATTTATCTTTGAGGAAAATAGGTGACAATGAAGACTAAGGAAGATGGTTTTGCAACAGTGTTGCTCTAAACTGGTTACACTTTACTCATAGGCCATACCTGAGAGATCTAGAAAGCCTGATAAATTTGTATGTGAAAACCTTTCTGCAAAAAGAGAGCTCCAAAGAATATCAGAATACTGTTGTTGAACAGTAGCTTGATGGGCTTCTGTGAAAGGGATTTTTGAAGGCTTGTGCCATTTTTAAGAGAGCTTGTGCTACAATGGTTTTTTATTACTTTGTAAGAGAATGCAGAGACTGCTAGGAGTAGGAAAAAGGAGAGAGCATCTAGAGCTCTGCTAACTATTGGTCTCAAAGAATGAGTCCTGTTTCCCTGGTGCCATTTGGCTAAAAAGGTCTCAGTGGAATTCAGTGAGAGAGTGACAGCTCTCCACTATTTATAGGAAAGACAAAGGTCAATATACTGATAGATTTGGCAGGTATGCTTCTTTCATTGATGAGCTCTGCAATCTACAAAATGCCCTGGTATTTGGAGGGATCCCATCTTTAGTCTTTTCTCTCTGGTCCTTGTGTGTTCAGAGGAAGTACACCAGTTCTTCTCTGCAGGCATCTCAATGTGAGAGCAGAATTAATTTCTGATTTGGAATGAATGTTGTTTGATRGCATTATGCTACAAAATCGTAGCTTCAGACAAGAAGGGCTCATTTGTAACTTGTATGGTTTTTAAGCCAGCTTCCTCTGTTTCTGTCTGCCTCGTATTTATCAATGAAAGTAAGAACAGTCTTAGCAATCAGGAAGAAAAAACTTGGTATGGCAATTGCTCTGAGAGCATCACACTTCAAAGTGTTTACAGTAAACACTGTCTCAGATATGTTACTAATACATAATATGCAGAAAGGAGGGAGCAAAGACATTATCCTTATTCAGCAATATTTAGAACTCTGAGGTTAATGATTTACAGGCTTTGATTATTTATTCTGTCATTTACCAAGATGACTGCTGTCTTCTAGTTGATAAGCACATAAAGGGTTCAACAAATCTTTTAAGCTGTTGATCTAAGTGAAAAATGCTAATGTTTGTGTATCATGTTGAATTTAGATATGAGAAACCAAAGAGTGAGTTCTTGAGGAGTATGCACTCGATAGATATAGGATATAAAGTCTTAATGCTCCTCTGAATTYGAATCATGTGCAATGACCCTGATAAATAGCAGACTGTAATCAGGCAGAACAAATGTTGAGAAACTGATGTTTTTATACTCGAATTCTGATTTGCATTGCTGGAAAATATGAAACTGCAGGAATAGCAATGAATATTAGATTCTTCCACAGACCAATATGGGAGATATTGAGGAGCATGAAGCAGAGAGCATGAAGTTAGGAACCAGTTCATTTTAACCCTTGTCTGCAATTCTAATCGGAACTTAACGTGGAACCTCGAGGATTACTCAGTATCAGTCTGGACTGAGTCAGTGGCAAAGCTGAATTCAACCCATCCTTGCTCCAAACTCTCTGTTACATACACCCTCTTTACTAAAATAGGGATTAAATGCGTGTCAGCTAAACACACAGCATATTCATTCATGCTCCTGACTCATTTTGAAGCTACGGTGATGAGTGCGATTAAAAAACTTATAAATATCTCCATTAATGGAAGCAGGCTGTTATTTCCAGGTTAGCTTCATGATTTTTAGGCTTATCAGGAGAGGCTATTAAAAAATATGTACATTTTCAAATCAGTATGGATATTGTAGGCTTATAAATTCAACATTCTTCACCTTAATTCTTTCTTGTGCTAGCACTTCTGCTAAGAGAGATTGAATGTAGCARTTAGATATAGTTCCATTATGTGTCAAGAAGTATTCGTCTTAAGACAGACAAATGTGAGGCTTGATTTGGTGTTTGCTGATGTTTTTGAAGAGATTTCCATTGACGTCAATGAAAAATGAATATATTTCATGATTGGTTTTAGGTCATTTCTTGTATGCTACTGCTTTATTGTCTTGTGCTAACCCATCAAATTTCTTTGGTTTAATGTAGTTCTAGCTAGCCTGTCACTTGTGCACAAAGCCCATTAAACTTAATGGAAAAGGAGAATGAATGTGGTTGGGTACAACCAACCAAAAGGCATATTATTAACCTTTGTTAATGTCTGTCTGCATTGAGAGAAGTTCTTTTGTTAGTGTAATCTAATTTTTTGATTAGTTTTAGGTTGGATATGTGAGACTGATATTGATGGAATGTGCATCAAAATATAATAATAACATTTGCCAGAAGATAGAGCAATAGATAATAAAAGTCAAGTTTGTGTATAAAAGAAAAATTGCAGAATCACAACTGTTATTTACATCATAACTCAGTCAATGTAAATTTTAAGCACAGAATGTGAGAACAGAGTTATTTACCGATTATACCTCTTTAG
This sequence comes from Apteryx rowi, assembly GCF_003343035.1. NCBI lineage: Eukaryota > Metazoa > Chordata > Aves > Apterygiformes > Apterygidae > Apteryx > Apteryx rowi. The sequence goes on along the minus strand of NW_020451114.1, from coordinate 29,814 downwards.
TGCATGGCTTCATTTCATGGCCTTTCTGAGCATTTTATTAAGCTTTGTCATGGATTTGGCAGGCAAGAAGTAGTTAACAAATGAGGTATACTGAAATTCAGCATTGAACATTTCATTAACTCTATTTAAATAGGTATGACAGGAGACTTAGTTGTTATTGGCCTCATAAAGAAGTAGTGTCCCTTTCTCTTGCTCCAGTTACTACTTTTGGAACTTTCAGATGTGAGGTCAGAAGAGGATTTGCAGTTCATTGTAACAACTTATTTTTAAATGAAAGATGATGAATTATAATGTGTGYGTTCACTAAAATTGTTGCTACAAAGTTAAGGTTGCAGTTTCATGAGACAAGATGAGCCAGTCTAAGAGCTGATTGTTGCAGAAAGGGGAGGGTTATGCTCTTCTCTGTGTGCTCCCACAACTTTCTTTTTGTTAGGTCTGGCACTTGTTGGAACCCTCTGTGAGCTGATTCAACTCAATAGCTTGGTTGTAAAACAAATCCAGAAAAAAATGGTGTGAGGAGAAGGGACATGATCAACTCGGATGAAAAGCTGGAGTCAGATATCTGACAATCACCCTAATGGGTGGAAGGGAATAAGATTGTGCAGCTGAGGAGTGAGATCTCTCTTCCGGCAGTCATGAGCCATTATGTCAGGTTAGCCATTCATGGAACCACAGCCAGACTTAATAATATTTAAAGGATATAAATAAGCCAGTATCAAGATATTATTGTATATCTGTATTTTATCTAGTCAGCATGTTTCCATGCCATTGTCTGCTGTGACGTCAGCTTTCACCATGCTTGTAAGCTGGTTTATCTGAAGCAGTGGAAATGTAACCATATTTAATGTTTGCCTTATGTAATGATGGTCTAAAAAACAAAAAGCATTGGATTTTCAGAGATTTAAGAGGAAGGCACTCTTTAAGTATTTACAGTGTGCTTTGAAAAATGAAGCTGCTTTTTTTTCCCCTCCTTTTTTTTTAACACCAAAGTTCTCACAGGAGTCAAGAAGTGATTACTCTGGATATCTTTGTTTTCAGAAGGTCTGCCTCGGAATGTGTGTTGGTAACTGGCTGCATGAAGAGTGGGATTCAGTTGCTTAAACATAAGTTGTTAATGCCACTTTGGCACCCTTGGATGTCTCTTCAGGCTTCCAGCTGATGCTTCAGGGAGGCACAGATTTCTTTCCAATTCCAGTGCTGTTTTTTTGTGAGTTCTGTGTGAATGTTTCAACTACTGTAAAGGATCTAAAAAAAAAATGTATGACATCCCTGTGTTTAGGCAGCTGAATTGCAACTGAGCTGCTAGTGTAATTCAGGAGGAGAGCAAATGTATTTCTTGCGTATACAAACAGGAAGTCATCAAGCACTATGATGTTGATACTGTGGTGTATAACATCACAAACATCTTGAGAAAAGAACAACAGGAATGATTCAGGTCATAAAAAACATGTTATGCTGTCGGAAACTGAAGAAACAATTTAATTTTGTAAAAATAGTAATTTAAAGAGGAGGTTTGATATTTATAGAATTCTAGAGGGAGGATTTCTGATACTAGAAGTATCTTAAATTTAACTTAAAGTATAGCAATATCTAGTATGTGGGAACGAAAAATAGACAGTATCCCCTTACTACTTAAAACAGTTACTTCTCTTTAAAGAAAAATCCATGAGACTGAAATATTCCTATTTTGGGCCTTGAAAAAGTAAGTAATTTGCATAATTAAATAGAAAAATTTCTATTACATTTGGACACCAGCCACAGACTGGCATTCATGCTCTTCAAAGATCATTATTTCTGTCATGATGACCAATGCTATCTTACTGCGTAAACTCTGTTTTCTGTATTCATCTGTTCCTTGGCTTTAAAACTGTAAGCAGTTTGAGATGGGGAGGGTGGTGTGGTTGTATAAGTACCTACTTAACCCCCCCCCCAAGTCAATGACTAAGACTCCTTGTTGTTGTGATATTACAATTAATAAGTATACAGAAAATGTTAGACTAATGTGACTCAGTAATTATGTTTATATGCTAGTCAGTTGCTCAGCTACTGACAATAAGCAGCCTACGAGTGTCTTTCTAGATTAACAATATATTTCCCCACTCAGGAAGTTGTGTTGGCTCAGTTTGGTACACAACATGCTGAATGGGTGATAAGGAACACCTTAAATACAGTTGTCTAGAATAAATTATTGAGAGACAAATTATTGTAAGACAGTGTTTTTATGCTCAGTGAATGTGAAAGGACTTTTCAGAAGCATGAACTCAGGCTGGAACATTGTTTTTGCTATAAATTTACATCATTTGTTTTGGTAKGGGTTCAGGGTTGTGTTGTACTTTTTCAAAGTACAACCACCTGGGGTAAGTACATATATGTATATATCTTTGTATGTGTCTCAGATACCTTCTTTTTTTCAATTTTCCATTCCAGTTGGAGAAAATTCAGTGCATCCCTTTAAAGCAATTAACCAGACTGAAAACCTTGCCTCTCAAATACGGTGTTTCAGTTGTGTCTTAAATACATAACCATTATTTGTCAAATCTTGGGGGATAGGTAGTAATGTTTCAAAGACTTTTTCAAAATCAAGAAAAAAAGAGGCATTCTAATACTTTCCTCCTTACCCTCCAGTGTATGTTCCTTTTGTTTCCCTAGACAAGTTTTATAGGATTTCTGTCTGTCTCTAATAACTGTAAAGACAACTCCTTAAAGAACAGTAACAGTGGCTTGTAATTTGTCTTTTTTTCCCTTTTTAGTTGTGCATCTTTGAGACTCCAGGCTGTGTTAGCTAATGCCATGTTAATTTTTTCAAATAAAGAAGAACAAATTTATCATAGTATTTTTTTCTCTGTTCATAATGACATTTTTATTTGCCAATCTAATTATGATAAACATTTTTCACCAGAAGTTGACTGAATGACAGTTTTTAGTTTTTCTGATTTCTAGACCAATTGTGTGTGACAAACTCTAAAGCTGTATGATGTAAGCTTAATTGGTTGGTATTGAGAGGTAATGTTTTGCCTTTATCTATAATATTGCGACTGTAATCACTTTTCTGGGAAAAAGAAGTTAAATCCAAATTACTAGATTAAGTGAGATACAACAGAGATCAAAATAAAACTACTGTTTTAGAAGTAACAGAATTGTTACTTCTAAATAGAAAATAATCCTGTTTATTTTCCATTTTACTTTAGAGAATAACATGATGACTGAATGAAAAATAAATGTTGCATGAATAAGGAACCTGGTTTCCTATGGAGTTATGTTCTATGTTTCCAATCTTCCATCCTTCCATATTCCCCATTTACCTACTTGAGGACTCTCAGCTACTTTCTGGGCAAAAAGTAATAACTTTTGTGACACTTTGGTGTTTTTAGCCATTGCTGAAAGAGCCGTGGGAAAGATGGTATTAAGTGCAGCCTGTCCCTTATTGTGAGACAAATTTAGTAGGGGTATTAATCTTTCTTACCCAGAGAGAATGATTTTCACCAGACTTGCAGGAACTCCAGTATCTTTCCAGACTTGCATTTGGCTGTGAAGTTGCTAGCAGAAAACTGACAAATGGGCAGCAAGATAAGACCATGTGACAGAACCTCATTTCCTTAGCTAACAGGCTGAAAATGAGTATAGCTGGACCTTGGTAGTGTCTATTCATTGCTCCATTGTTGAAATAGGTCAGATAGGAAGAGTGTGTAATTGATAGAAAAGAATGGAGGTTGAAGAAGAAATGAGGTAAGGATTGGTTAGATGATTTTTATGAAGAGGACCCAAAGAATAGAAAAGAGAATAGGAGAAAATGTATCACTGCAAGAATGAAAAGAGAAGAGGAATGGGTTGTTACTTTAGAAAAATAAATTTAGAGGGGAAGTAAATACAGAAAACAAAAGGAAAAAAGTATTCAGGATATAAGAAAGGGATACAGCATTTTCCAAAACAGTTTTGCAAGACATTTGGCACAAAATATGGTAAACATTCTGTATCATTTACAAGTGTTATCTTATTGCACCCATTAGACACCTGTTAATGCTTCTTTTTGAAAGAGTTTCATAGAAGATGATCCAGGTGGCATTCTCAGATATGTACTTGACTATCTTGGTCTACTTCATATTTTTTTCATATTATTTAGTAGTGTGTTACTCTGAGCTCTTTCCATAATACTACCTCATACTTTTCCATATAATCCATGTTAGTGGTTCTGATGTTACATCCAATGAATCCTAGGCATAAGTGAGTTCAACAGCTGCAATGGAAATGATTAATCTGTTTTATAATGAACTGTATGAATTTGTGCTATCAGAATTGGGATTGAGCTCAGGAATTGGATGCAGATGACGCAGCTGCTGGATCCCTAGATGTTGAATCACCACTGGTCCTTATTGAGTTTTAACAAAAAACTTTAGAAGTGTGTTGTAGCTTTCCAGAATGGTCCTGAGTTATTCAGATTAGAGAATACATTAGCTCTCAGATTTAACATACATATTCTGGTCTTCCTTGATGTAATTCTTTCACAGAATCAAAAAATGATTGAGATAGGAAGGGACCTCTGGACATCATCTGGTTGAACCCCCATGCTCAAAACAGGGTCAGCTACAGTAGGTTGCTCAGGGCTGTGTCCAGTTGGGTTTTGAATACCTCCAAGGATGGAGACTCTACAACCTCTCTGGGCAACCTGTTCCAGTGTCCAGATGGAATTTCCTGCATTTTAATTTGTGCCCGTTGCCTCTCTTCCTGTCACTGGGCACCACTGAGAAGAGTCTGGTCCCATGCTCTTTACACCCTCCCTACAGATATTTATAAACATGGATAAGATGAGCCTTCTCTTCTCCAGGCTAAACATTCTCAGCTCTTTCAGCCTCTTCTCATATGAGAGATATGTCCCTCCCTTAATCATCTTTGTGGCCCTTTGCTGGACTCTCTCCAGTAGGTTCATGTCTCTCCTGTCCTGGGGAACCCAGGACTGGACACAGATACAGCATCACTAGTGCTGAGTAGACGGGAAGGATTGTCTCCCTCAGCTTGCTGGTGAGGCTCTTTCTGATGCAGTCCAGAATACAATAAGCCTTTTTTGCCATGAGGATGCACTGCTGGCTAATGTCCAAGTTGTCCACCAGGACCCCCAGGGCCTTTTTGCAAAGCTGCTCTCCAGCTGGTTGGTCCCCATCATGTATGGTGCCTGGGGTTATTCCTCCCCAGGGGGAGGCCTTTGTCCTTCCCTTTGTTGAACTTCAGGAGGTTCCTCTCTGCCCATTTCTCCAGCCTGTCAAAGTCCAAACAAAAAACTCAACAACCCCCTTTGCCCAAATCTGAAACTTTACACTTGATTGGTTGTTACTCATTGTTTTGACTGGTGTGATTAGCTTACAGATACATGATGCTTTGTTAGGTTTGAATCTTACAAATTGGCTTTCAATCTGCTTTTTCTATTGAAAAGTTTGAGAGGTGTTTGGTCAGATGAATTCAGCATACTAGCCAGTGGGTGCCTGGAGTTATGGAAGGAATTGTTTGAGCATTGTGGGTGTTTTTGTTTGTTTGTTTTTAAGGAAAAAGGTATATTTACACAATTGTATTTGTGGTTTGGAAGATTTTGCAGGAGGATTAAGCCTTAGAATGGAGTAGAAGTAGATGGAAAGGATAGAGTGACTTGTGTAGATCAGCCAAAATTCTAGATCATTTTGTGGTGAAAATGTCTCTGCAAATATAACCAGGTACTAGTATTTGGAAACTTCTAATAACTGCTTTCCCAAAAGACCATGGATTTTGTTTGCATAAGCTTTCTTTTCTTGCTGAAGACTAATCTTGGAGTTCCATGAAACTCATTGACACAAAATTTATGGGAGGTTTTCAAAACAATTAGCAGTGGGAAGAGTGATGCAACCACTATTACTATTGACTGCTCTAGAATAAAAGTAGGTAAATTACCATGTATTTTCACCCTCATTCTCACTATTGACTTAAGCCTATTTAAATAGCGTCTGTGATTAGACCTCAGAGGCAACATCAGTTTTGAAGAATGAGTCTCAGCAAATACTATTAATGAAAGAATTGCTAAGATTTTTGCCAGCCAATACACAGTACCGTTTAGTTTTCTTGCCATATTCATAACTTTGAAAGCTGTTTTGAAGGGTTGTGCTAGAAGAAGGTAATGCTAGAAGAAACAGCAGGTGACTTTTGAAGAAGAAAAGATGAAGCGCCTCTGGGATTCTGAATGGTGACTGCATCATCATAAATACGTAGGACTTTTGCATTCAATCTGCATCTCTGCTATTTGAGCTTTCATCATTCATTTTACCTTTGTTTTCATTAGTCTACATCCCTCCTTCCCTTTTATGACAATATGGCTGAGTTCCATAAGGTGATACTGCTGCAGTCTTTTCTCACCCTGTAGTTTCACTGCCTCCCTTTCCTTGACACTTGTCTGATCCTGTGGTTAGTTACTTCAAGGAAGTAGATCAGCAGAAAACGTACCTTATTCCTTTCCCCTTTTCCCTGAAATCTCCAAGGAAAATGAATAGTTTTTGGTACTTTAGCTTCTCAAAATGGTTGACCACTGAGTCAGACAAGTACCAATGTCAGTAGTAAAGGAGGGGAAAGGACTACAGAAAAACTGACTTGCGAGCATTAGAGGTCTGTACTCAGGCATTTGCAAAACTTTATCATTATAACCAGAGAGTGCCAGCAGAGCTTTAGAGCCCTCAGGACCTATAATCTTCAAACTGTTTGAGCGCTTATCCTTTGCAAAACTTTCCCATTCCCTAGAGTGTTCTATATTTCCTCATATAACCGCATGCTGATTTTGCCTTGTTTTGCAACAAAACTCTAATGGTGTCCTTAATATTCCTTTGCCATCTTTAATTATAAAAAGAGTTTCAGGGTACCCCAAGGTATTACTGCTGATCCTTTCCCTGCATCCTCTGTGGCCATTTGCATGACAGTGGTAGCTGGAAAATTTTTTTGTTAGAGGGTGATGTTTCAGTAGACTTTTTTATCCTCACTGTATCGTGGTTTCCTGAGGGAACCTTCAAGGCTGTTTAATTACACTCTGTATAACAGAGAAGTAATAAATCTAGTTTATTGTAATGGTTCCCAGAACTCAGAGGGGTATGCCTGTACTCGGGAAAGATGTATCCCTTAATGTTGATAGTAGGAGTTAATTACAGCAGGGTTTTTTTTGTTGTTTTGTTTGTTTGGAACACTGTAGGCTTGTTTCAAACTTTCATGTATGGTTTTCAGAGCACCCTATATATCTATTGGGTAAAGTAATGGTGTAATTTTCCTTCACTTGTAGATCTTCTGTTAAGTAAATAAATGCATCACTAGTCCAGTGGCATTTGCTATGACAAAAAGTTACCATCTTTTACCAGTAAAGAACAGCTTTTATTTTTTTGTGCAAACATGCAGGTATTATCATAATACTTCTTGGAGATGAAAGAAGCCTTCTATAGTCCTTATGCAATCTTTAGAGCAGACYGTTGGCATGTGCTTCTGTGGTTACTGTGCCATCAACAAAACAGCCTACAAACTGATCATTGATTTTAAGGAGAATTAAAAAAAAAAAAAATACATTGAGCATGTTTGACAGTACTTTCTGAAGCTAAATATTATATACCTCTAGTAACATCTCTTAGTATAAACTGATACATTTGAACAAACAGCCACTGGAAGAACAAAATTAAAATTCAGTAATGTTGTTTTAAGAAAACATTTCCAATGATCTGTGACTTTCTGGACTGGAGTACCTTCTCCCTACCTTTCAGCCTTTTCCCTATGCACCTTAAGACCTTTCTTGCCTTGATTTTTCTCTTTTCTTGTTCGTTTGTTCATCTACATTTATGCAAGTCTTATTTTCCAGGTTTCTTTTTTTCTTCTATTTTGCCTTCAAGTTCTTATATTATTCTGTCACTCTTACATGGAATCACGGAGGATTTGGGGTTGGAAGCGACTTCTGAAGATAATCAGGTTCAACCCCTTGGCTCAAGCAGGGTCAGCTAGAGCAGTTTGCCCAAGATCGTGTCCCATCAGATTTTGAATATCTGCAAGGATGGAGACTTCACAGCCTCCCTGGGCAAACCTGTTCCAGAGTTCAACCACCCTCAGAGTAAAACAGTGTTTTCTTGTGTTCAAGTGGAATTTTCTGTGTTTCAGTTTGTGCCCATTGTCTGTCTTCCTGTCACTGGGCATCACTGAGAAGAGTCTGGCCCCATGCTCTTTACACCCTCCCTGCAGATATTTAAAAACATGGATAAGATTCCCCCTGGGCCTTCTTTTCCCCAGGCTAAATGGTCTCAGCTCTCTCAGCCTCTTCTCATATGAGAGATATGTCCCTCCCTTAATCATCTTTGTGGCCCTTTCCTGGACTTGCTCCAGTAAAGCCATGTCTGTCTTGTCCTGGGGAGCCCACAACTAGGCATAGTACTCCAGGTGTGGCCTCACCAGTGCTGAGTAAAGGGAAAGGATCCACCTTCCACCTGCTGGCAATGCTTCCTGATGCAGCCTGGTATGCTGTTGGCCTTTTTTGTCCTGAGGGTGCACTGCTGGCTCATGTTCATCTTGTTGTCCACCAGGACCCCCAAGGCCTTTTTTGCAAAGCCTCTCTCCAGCTGATTGGACCCCAATATGTACTGGTGCCTGGGGTTGTTTCTCCCCAGGGACAGGTCTTTGCCCTTCCCCTTTTTGAACTTCGTGAGGTTCCTCTCTATCCATTTCTCCAGCCTGTCCAGGTCCCTCTGAATGGCAGCACAACCATGTGGTGAATCACACCTCTGTTTTGTATCATCTGCAACCTTGCTGAGGGTGCATTTGGTCCCATCATCCATGTCATCAATGAAGATGTGGAATAGTGTTGGCCCCAGTAGTGACCACTGGGGGATTTCACTAGTGACCAGTCTCCAGCTGAACTTTGTGCTGCTGATCACAATCCTCTGAGCCCAGCAGTCCAGCCAGTTCTCAGTCCACCTCACCATCCACTTGTCTGTCCCATACTTCATCAGCTTGTCTTTGAGGATGTTATGGGAGATGGTGTCAAAAGTCTTACTAAAGTTGAAATAATAATTAACATCCACTGCCCTCCCCTCAGCCCCCAAGTCAGTCATCTCATCCTAGAAGGCTATCCAGTTGCTTAAGCATGATTTCCCCTCTATAATTTCGTGCTGACCATCTGCAATGCATCCATCTTCATCTACAGATTTAAGAAATGTCTGTTCCATTTTAATCTTTCTATTTGAAAAATAGAAACAGTGCCCAAGTAGTAAATGAAAATTGCAGGATATCTTGTATCGGTCTGTATAGGTCTACCTATTGGCTTTCATTTGAATGCTCTGTACCTTATTACTGACTGATAGATTGTCTTTGTTCTGTAAGCTGTGTGTAACTTGCCTATATCTTCTATTGTTAGAAATTTTATTACATTTTTAATGTAAGTGCAAGGATGAAAAAAGGGGGTTCAGAGTGTTTCTGAACATTTTTTTTATTGCTTTGTCATGGGCTCCCCTGGGACACTAACTTTTGTCTGTCCTACATGTTTTTTTCACTGAGGTTAGAAGCTACTGAGTAATTTTAAACTGTTATGATGGATTCAAACAGAAAAAAAAAAAAACAACCCCCCAAACTGTAACTTATTATGTAACTGTAAACTTATTTTCTTGGTGACCAGATGCCCTTTTTCTTTGAGGAATAATTGTCTGTCTGTCTCTCTCTCTCTCTCTCTTTTTTTAATAAGATCTCCAAGCCTATAGTTAGTTTTGACAAGATTATTCTCAGGAGGCATGTTATGTGGGTCATATCTAGCAACAGAATATGTGAATTCAGTATGTAGTACTTCTGGATGAATATCTACTAAGATTTACTCCAGAGCAAAAGTGAGAGAGTGTGTGTGTGATGGGGGGTGAGGAGGACAGTAAATTAGATTGTTCATACCTGAAGAGGTGTTTTATCTGGTGTCCTTCACAGAAATTGTAGTACAAGATTTGGACTTTGCTCTTTAATGTTCTTTGGGCTAACAGGAGATTTGTGAATCCTTACAAATAACTGGAACCTCCATGGGAGCTCTTTCAGAATTGGCCAAGATCCCATCTGTTTTTCAAAAGTAAAAGAATAAAATTCTGTGCAGGAATCTAGCTGTGTCAGTGTTCATCCTCTTAATGTTTTATGACATCCCAGTGGAATTAACAGCTTAGCTGGTTCAGTTTTCTGTATGATTCAAAACGAAAGTTAAAGCACCTGGAAGAGCTAGGATGCTGAAAAGGAAAAGGTGATGGTGGTTGTGAGGAGGGGGACAAATGAAGCTAGCTAGCTCCTCTTTGTGTCCCAGGAATTCAGGTACCTCCATAGTCCTGAGGTAGGTGCCTTTATAAGTTTGGGATTTGCAACCTGAAGTCTCCTGTTGTGAAGGTGTTTTCTCTGTCCTTTTTGGGTGTAGAAGACTGGTTCAGTCTTTCCTTAAAAATTGGGTTGGGCAGCACCTCAAAAAATCCCTCAAACAGTGTGTTTTTTTTTAATTATGTTATAATGAAACAGTTATGTGCTAGTACAGCATGATTATTCCAGAAGTTTGTGGGACAGCAGAAGTTTTTGAAACCTGAAACTGCTAATAAGCAAAATGCATATCATTTCTAAAAGAAAAAGGGAGGGCTAACTGTTAATTCATTAATAGCTGTGTTACTTTTGAGAACTGAAGTAAATTTTAGTTTTGAGCATGAGTATAGAAAAACTGAAGAAGCCAGTTAAGTTATGAAGGCTTTATTTTCTATGTTTAATAGCGTCATTAAAAAGCTAATGAAAAAAAGCCACAGCCAAACATTTTTCTCCCTGGAACCTCAACAGAATGTGTTGATGCCACAGAAGCTTGAGGGAGTCGTATAATGTGTCCACGAAGATTTCTTGGATGAAAAGGATCTAATACAATTTCTTTAGCACAGCATTCTCTGTATTTGTTTCTGAGACTTTCTAATTTTGCTTTCTCAAACAGGGATGTAAAAAGTAGGCTAACGGGGAAAGGAGAAATTTGTCTGCAGTGCATTGTTAACTGTTGCTCAAAGACTTGTTTGGGGGCTGCAGCTGAAGTTCTTATTTTCTGAAAACATTGCTATTAAGATTGTTTTAGGTTACATAGTCAGAAAAGTTGTTTGAATAGACACATTTAACTGTGGTTAAGTAGGCAAATATAGTTCAAAGCATAGAGGAATCATGAATCACCAGTCTGCTGGAATCATGAATGTTTTCCATCAGTTCAGTATAGTTTATACTCAAAAAAGATTATTTAAGGGTTCCGATAGTAGTTACTACTAGAAGACAATGACCGGGAGATTTAGAGACATTTTATCAAGGGAAGCTTTTTCCATTCATGTGATTTTTTTTTTTTTTATTTTTTTATGTTCTATTATTTTTATAGTTGTATCCAGGTAGCATGTGGGGTTCCCAAAATTAAATAGGAAGTCTTTATGCTAAATGTATATAAAAGTTATTAATCATCACTGTTGTGAACAGCTTCCAGTATAAGGGGGGGGGGGGAGTAAAGAATAGGAGGACATGAATGCGGTTAAATCAAGACTGTGTTTATGAAGTGATAGGGATGAGCCTGTCAGATATTYTGAAATTTGCTTTTGACTTCTGAATCAGCTTTTTTTGCTAAATAATTGATTCCATTGTGTTGCTAGCTTTTTACCTGAAGAATATCAAGAGGTCATGCGGTAGACTTCTAGATGTAGTATTTCTTTGCCTACCTCTACTGCGGCTGGTTAATATATTTCTAAAGCTTTTCAGATTGAGCAGAAGTATCCTTCTGCACAAACTGTAACTTTTTTCCATTGTCTCCACATCCCAAGACCATTAGTAATAGTTACTATTTTCTTCGCCGTTAACTACACTGCTTGAGATCTAGGAGTATATAGAATGGTGTTATAAAAGTATTATGAGAGCATTTGTATCAGGGTGTTTTACAAGAGTCTAAACTTACTAAAAGGCATTAGAAAGTTAGTCACCAGCTGATAGAATATCAGTCCTTTTAATTTAGTTTAGCACTATTCTAGTGTAAAACAAACAAACAACCCCCCCCCCCCAAAAAAAAACCCAACAACTATTGAACCTATTGATATGCACCCCATTGTGTTGTATCTCTTTTCCCTTTCCCTTGTCAATTCTATTTAGACTAAAAGTTGTTTTGGATAGGAATCCTCTGCCACTCTGTATTTTTATGGTGCCTAGCACATTGTGACTGTTCTTGGTTGTTGCCTTTGAAGGGAGTTTATAAATATTTCTGTTCAGTGTATCAGCCACACTCTGACAATGTTCTGTATGATGGAAAGGCTAAAAACTAATCTTAGCTACTTTATTATCCATCATCTTCATTGCTGCTTAGGTTGTTCAGCCTAGCCCTGTAGCCTGCTCTKTTGTTTTTGTTGATTGGTGTCATTTTTTTTGAGTTTTTCAGGCTCCATCACATTACTGCTTTGCCTGTTTTCATTCCTCATTGTCACTGGACCGCTATGTTCACAGCATTCSGTTTTCAGTGCTATGCAGGAAAAAGCCACGTTAGTCTTTCAGAATTATTTTTGGCGTTTGCAGTGTAAAATGATACATATTGGAATAATGAAGTTCTGGTGTGTTGAAGCAGTAAGTTTTATGGTTGCAGTAATATTTCTCTCCAGGATGTTTCCTATGTGCATCCCATCTGTGGTCACATTAATTCTTAATGAACTGTTCTGCCTTGCATACATTTTAAAGTGGCGAAAAGATCCACCCTGATGTGGATTTCAAATTGGTGAGGCTTAATCGGTGTATTATGCAACATCAGCATAAACTATGTAATTGGCTACTGCAGAGAGCTGCCTGAAAAGAAAAGCTACAATAATATTTTCTAAATAGTGATTTAGTAAGAATCATGTGTAGAGCACAGTTCTGCAAACATGTACTAAGGTTACCAGAGTGCTTACTACTGTGGGTAGTCTCACTGACAGCAGTTAGACTGCGTATAGGTTTATATGTCATATGTATTAGTGAGCAGTGGTTGCCTTTTTGTGATCAAATTTAGTAAATTGTTTTATGTTTCTTAAAGTATCAGTAAATGATTCGATGCTATTTTAATCATTAAAGCCAGAATGGTCTTCACCCCAACTGAAAGTTTGCCATAATTTCTCGGTACATGAAGGGGAACGTGGTTAGGAACAGTAAGCATGGTCTTACCAAGGCTAAATCACGCTTGACCAACCTGATTGCCTTCCTTGATAAAACAACTGGATTTGTGGATGAGGGGAGAACAATGGATGACATTTACCTTGGCTTTAGCAAGGCTTTCAACACACATCTAACACATTCCCCGAATACTCTTTTATCCAAGTTAGGATATTGTGGTCTGGGTGGTGGACATATAGTCTGGTGAACAGCTGGGCAGGTAAAGCACTGGTTGGGTGACTGGGCTCAAAGGGTAGTGGAGCAAGTTGCCCAGAAAGGGTGTGAAGGTTCCATCCTTTGGTCTTTTCAAGGCCTGACTGGGTAAAGACCCAAGTACCCTGGTCTGATCTCATACCTGACCCTGCTTTGAGCCAGAGGTTGGACTAGAGACCTCCTGAGATCCCTGAATTTTTCTGTGAGTTTTTGCAAGTAAGCTGCTTGGTCTAGCTAGAAAGGAGCTATTTATATTGTGTACAGCTACAAAAGCTAGGTATTTATAGACTTGCTAAATTTTGCCAGTATCCTAAACTTATTATTAAATGAAAGGAAGCTGTAAGGGTTCAAGTCCTAAAAGAGGTTTAGTTTTCCATATTGCAGAAGTAGAATAATTTTTTTAAGGTTTAAAAGGTTTTTGAGGCTTCAACAGGTTTTAAAGGTTTTCAAGGTTGTTTCTGTGATGATTAAAAGGAAAGAAAACAATAAGAAAGCAAATTAGTGAGCCGAAATCAGAACAGGCCAAGCCAAGATATCAGAAAGCTGTTTATAACACAATGTGTAAGGAACAAAAGTGATATCTCTGTTACAGGTACAACAACAAAAATGAGAAAGAACAGGAGTAAGTCATACTAGTTTTATTTTTCTTTATTTCCCATTCTTTCTGCTATGCAAAATTTTAGTCAATTTACTGAACTAGGCAAAATGAGTTTCTGTACACATTTGACTCACTAAAAATGTTCCACATAGCACAGTTTATCTTTAACCTCTGTGTTAGCTATGAATTCAGGACAATTTTGAATAAATTTAGTGTTAGTATCCACTTTGGCTTTCATATTTATTACTYGTGTATGGTTTGCCAGAAGAAACAAAATCATTTCATTTTCTGTGTAAGTGGTTGGACTCATTATAAAGGATATAAATTGTTATGTAAATAAATGGGGGAGGCAAACTGTTATACCAGTACTGATGGTTTTATTTACAATCCTTCTTATTAATATGAGATGCTTAGTCAGATCCACTGCTTAGAAAATGTACTTCCATACAGGAGGAATGGGATGAAAACCGAACTCATTGCAGGCGCTTGAGTTTAGAGACAGTAAAGCCACAATCATTTAATACAGTGCTATTTGAGGTGTAAGGGCATTTTGGGGGTCTCAGCATCATGCTTTTTCCTGGGAACTGTTTTCATCCTACCATGAGAGGCTATGAAGATTTAAACAGGAGCACAACAGTAAATTGTTCAGGTAAAGCTCATAAGAAAATTGGGATTTAGTTGGTGGATAGCTCTTATTTTTAGACAAGAGTTTATACTGAATGTCAGAACAACTTGAGTGATGACTCCTGAGCAAAACATTGTTGTTGCTTTGACACACTTAGTTTGAGCTATTCATGTCAGTCTTCAGAAAGATTTTTATTAGTTTTGGTCTTTATCTTTGAAAGATCAATGTAATATTTGCATTTCACTTGGGAACAAAGAAAATAAGACTTATGTATCTGCATGCAGATAGCTAGATATACATATAGAAACTGACAGTGTACGGAGAAGTCTATGAGAAACACTTTTCGGAAAACTTGGTTGGCTCAGTAGCAGTATTCTTATCAACAGGAAAAATTTGAATTCACTTCCCATTCATTGTTCACTAAGAATTGTATTAAAAGACAACATCAGAATTCTACGTATTATGGTAATTTTATCCCTTTGCTGCAGGGTCAGAGCCCTCAGAGAATTGTCTGGAAATAGACTTCAAGGATTGTTGTAAGCCTATTAACTTATTTCCTCAGCCCAACTCATCTAGTAGAAATACAGAGTTTCTATACAGAATGTACAGCTAGGCTTCTTGACCACCAGGTCAGATGGAGCAGGAAGTCCTGGAAGTGATTGTATTCATATGGAGCCAGAACAACTTTTCTGACAGTATGGTGTGATGGAGAATAGGGCTCAACAGCTCAAGCAACAGATAACACATGTATGGGCTCCAGAATGCTTAAAGGGAGCAAATTGTTTACTTTCTTCGGGCCAGTTAAGTTATGGATAGGGGCGTGTGTGTGTATAAATATATATATGTATATATATGTGTGTGTGTGTATGCATACGCATATATATAAGCACTGTGTATATCTATCTGTATATATAGTTATATCAAAAGATAAGCCTTACAGATTTGTATTATGAATCTATTTTGTTTAGAGTGTCAGTATGATTACACTTTAAGTCTTTTAAAATCCCAAATCTTTGGGCTGTAGAACCATAATAATAATGCTTCCTTTACAGTGTCATCTAGGTTTTATGTCCAAACTCTCCAGACAAAAGTATTTATAATATAAAATCTTTCTTGATACTTAAGCTTATTCTTAAAAGTGATGTTGAAGCAAGGCCAAAGGTCAGAGTTATGATGGACAGCTGGCTATAAATGAAAGTATGTTTAATTTTCTTTCTCTCCCCATCTCCTGCTGTTTCTGCCTTTTCTGCTGTCAAAAGGCAGTCAAACCTTCTTCCTCAGCTGTCTGTTCCTTCCCCTTCCTTTGATCTGTCATTAGAGTTTTAATCTGAGTATCCTGAGGTGGTGGAAGGAGTAGCCAGGAAGAAGTACAGCAAGACTGACCTTTTTGGGAGAACAGATTTATGCCAGATTAAAGTGGTCATGCAAGAAGAAATTAAGTTCTCTTCCAGGAGCTTTACTCCTTATTATAAATTAATATGTGAATGCACAGTAATAGCTTTCAAAGATCTCAATAGACAGTGTATGACAATGGCACTACCTCTTAATGCACGTTTTGATAATTTCTTTCATGTAGAGTGTTAGTTATTTGGTTTTAGTTAAACAGCTCATTGGACAGTAAATACATTTTTCACCTTTTTTCTTCATTATTAAGATACTTTGAGTTGTAATGTGTTATGCTCTTAGGTCTTTCTTTTTTTCCATAAAAGTTGGTCTTCAAGTCTGATTTGGAATCATTTGGAAAAGAGGTTAGACTACAAACTTTTGGATATTAGGATTTCTTGTTGTTTTGTTTTTGTTTTTTCTTTCATTCCACATAAGGCAGGTTCGGATATAATCATAATGTTAAAGGATGGTTGTGTAGCAGAGCAGCCTCTTTGCCCTAATGTGACAAGGTTGCATGCTGGACTGGACAGTAAACAAGGACTGTTCTCCATTCATTCCTTTTTCCTTATTCCCTGTTAATATTTTCTATTTTTAAGGACCCTGTTTTGGTTGTCTTTGTTAGAAATCAGAATTAATGTATGCTCATCTTTATCCTCTTTGCAGTCAGGGAGCCCTAAAGGTTCTGCTTGTCCTCTCCACATAAATTAAGTACTTAATGCAGTTGCCTTTATTTTGAGGAAACGCGTTCTGAGCTTCAGAAGTTGACAGCAGCTCTGAGCTCTGTCCAGGCCACAGCATGTAGCAACAGTCTTTGCTGTGCCATCTGCAGGGAATGAATGGCAGACTTGCAGGTCAGAAAGCACAAACCCCTATTGCCTGGGCTGAGCAAGCAGGCAGTAATGGATTAAAAGCCTCTGTTTTGTTTAACCTCTAGCAGGGAGACAAGGATTTATGCTCTGCTAATGTGGATCACTTAAATAGCTAAAATGTTGCCAATCCTTTTATGTGAAGTTAAAAGGAATTGGGTTTTATTTTTTCATTCCCTGCTGTTAATCAGCATATTCGCCTGTTACAGAACTTCATATGGTTTTTTGTTCTATTGTTTGGGGAAATTTTTGTGAAGGGTTTCTCTTAAATGGCCTTCTTAAGTGATGGGATTAGACTGACTGTTTTCCTTTCCAAGTGGTTTTATTTGACTAACGTACCCTGTTGTCAGTGTTCCAGCTAGGATTCTCTGCAATTTTATTGCAATGCTGTGACATGTATGTTTATTATATTTACAGTATCTTTATGGATCTTAACAAAATGAATGTAAGCCTGATTGTCTCATTATGAGTAGTTGAGAAATCTTTTTCATGCTTTGGGCCTGTTGAGCTGTGTGTGATGAAATAATTTTTTTCTTGTCACTTGTTTGTCTTTGCAGCTTGATCTTACTGATTAAAGGGTTTCAGTTAACTTGGGAGTGTAGTGTAGATATAATGATATAGTAGACTTGAAGGTTCCCTCTCTTTTCCCTTCTCTGGAAATTTAATACTGTTGAAAATCGAATACCAAATGACTTTTTTTAAAAAAATGGATTAATTATTTAATGTTTTTTCTTTAATGTATAAGAATGATCTTTTCTGCTGTTTTAAAGAGCTTTAAAGAATGCATTTCTACCTTTTAATACTTGTATTCCTAACTTCTGCCACTTTTACTTCTAACAGAAGTAGGTATTTCTTATGTACAAGTGATAGTTGAATTATAATTTGCAAATTAGATCATGATCATTTGTAAGTTACAGGGCTAGTAAATGCTCAGTTGTCTTAGGACATGTCCTGTCCCTCTTCCCTTCTATTCCTTCTCTTTGCAGCTGGGAAAAGAATTGGTGCTTGGGGACCTGTTTATCTGGTTTTCCAGAGATCCCACAACTCCAGCAARGCTGTGGGGTATCTGGAAATTGGGGACTCATTTACTGCGCATGTGAAGGTTGTTGATATATCATGTGCACAGTGTCCAATATATCTGGGATGCATTGGACCTAATGTGTTGTGATATTTATTGAACTGCACRTGCTCAGTAAATGTAATCCTCAGTGATTCATCTGACACTGTTATACCTTTCTTTCCAGGAAATGCTGAATAGAAATATGGGATCTTATTTCTACCCCTATGTTTATGATATTGAGCACCAAAAATACTTCTATGCAACTTCATTTGTTATTGAAACATCGGGGAAACTGTAACTAATGGCATTCAGAAAAGTTGCCTCCTGCAGGTTTTATAATTTCCGAGCACATGTTCATTAGAGCTGAACTAAACATGAAAAAGTTTTTTGTGGGGGGAAAAGGGGGAGAGGTGAAGAGTTTTCAAGGCATTTATTGAAACTTTACCGAGCTCTTTTTTAAGCTACGATATTCTGATCTGTTTTCAGTAAGTGCACATTTCTATTGATGTTAATATTTATATAATTTTATAATTGTTTGCATACATGTTTAGTGAAAATCAGATGTAACACAAATGCAGTTTCAATACTTTTGCCAGCTTCTTTAAAATGATTTGAGAGCTAGTTTTTAAAAAACAGAAAACTTTTGCAGTCTGTAAAGAACAAGATCAAAAATATGCAAAACTTGAAATTTGAAAGCAAACATCTAAATTTCTTTTCTGTAAGAGATGGAAACATCTTTTTATTCTGAGAACAAGGTTTTCTTTTTAAAGAAAATAGACAGCTTGCCACTGTGACACAATAACAGACATACTTAGAATCTAATCTTGGCTGTGATCATTTCTTTAAAGGCAATTACTGTGTTAGTGAAGCAGCTGGGTACAGTCAAAATAGTGCTGTTGCTATGTGGATAGAGTAATAGTGTAAAACACAGCTGACCATCAAATTCATTTTGATTTTAAGTCTGCTTTCTCGCAAGGGAGGGCACAGCATGTTATTGGTGATGTCAGCCTGTAGATTTCAAGCACTTGGAACTGCCAGACTTGTATTATTTTCTTCTGTCATCAGTGCTTGTAGGAGGAGAAAAAGCTGCCAAAATGATGAATTGAGAATTGAACAGGAAAATGATTATAGAGCTCTTGGATGGGAGTTTGGTAGGGGAGGTTGAAACTAATTTGCTAATCCGCTCCATTGCAAAACCATTGGGCTGCAGTTCAGAAAGCCTTCAGAGCGCAGTTTGAAAATACTAGTTTTGCAAAGGCATTAGAGTATTTTTACAGAATTTCATTATCAGGGTGATCATGCTGCTCTGACAAAACATAAATTGTAGCTGTGCCTTACACCAATGTAAACCAGCTCTGATGAGAAAACTGAGGCGAAAAAATATATTTGATATTTGCTTTTGGCTTTGCTTTAGGATTATTTTAGTTGAAAGCCCTAAAGTCTTTGCTCTAATAACTAGATATAGCGGTGGTGATAGTGATGCGGCAGCTTGTACGTGGTGCCTCATTACTTGGGCTTGGTCGTCCTCTGAAAGGGCACTTCTCRAGCTTTCACTATCGCTTCAGAGAGGTGATCCACATCTGCCCCATCTCTGTGGTGGTGCTTGCTGCTTTATGTTAACCATACACAGCTGCAACATAAATCAGATTATCTCCTTGGACTGGCTTGCTCCATGGCCCCTGAAGTGATCGAAGAGATCCCAGGGACAGACGGGAACAGGAGGCAGGATAGGATCGGTGCCTTTCAGAAGCAGCCAAAGTTGCATTGGCTGGACCCAGCTGTGAGCTGCAGAATGACGGCAATGTAGGGTGAACCCGTGGGCTTCAAAGCGCCTGGGGCTGCTTCTGCCTTTCCTCTCTGGACTGTTCCTAATGATGGCAAACAGAATCACAATCACAGAATGGTTGAGGTTGGAAGGGACCTCCGGAGATCATCTAGTCCAACCCCCCTGCTCAAGCAGGGTCACCTAGAGCACGTTGCACAGGATTGCATCCAGGCAGGTTTTGAATATCTCCAGAGAAGGAGACYCCACAACCTCTCTGGGCAACCTGGTCCAGTGCTCTGTCACCCTCACAGTGAAGAAGTTTTTCCTCATGTTCAGATGGAATTTCCTGTGTTTCGGTTTGTGCCCGTTGCCTCGCRTCCTGTCGCTGGGCACCACTGAAAAGAGTCTGGCTCCATCCTCTTGACACCCTCCCTTCAGATACTTGTACACATTGATAAGATCTCCTCTCAGCCTTCTCTTCTCCAGGCTAAACAGGCCCAGCTCTCTCAGTCTTTCCTCATAAGAGAGATGCTCCAGTCCCCTAATCATCTTTGTAGCCCTTTGCTGGACTTGCTCCAGTAGAGCACTTTTCATTTGCATTTAATCTGAGAGGAGATATCTTCAGATACTGGATTAGCACCCACAGAAGTCTCTCTGGACTCTGATTAACTATCAGCAAGCAACAGCTAATGATTATATATTTAAAGGAGGAATGTGTATATCGGTTCCAATCTCCTGAGCCACACTAATCTTTCCAGATGCATTTTTTAAAGTACTGCAAAGTGTACGTGTTTCTAAGCATTTGAATCTGAGTAGGACTAAGTGGGAAGACTGAGGTTTGAAAAATAGACAGGGAATGCTTTGGAGGCAGAGGAGACTCAAACCCTTATACAAATGCAGCAAGTGTTTGGTTGTGAGGGAACAAAATATTGAAAGATCATTCTTTTCTCTAGCCAAAACAAATGAAAAAAAAGCAAACAAAACACTCCAATTTATCCACCTTTTCAAAATATGATAAAATAGTAGTGTTCTGTACTGGAAAATTTGTTACACTGTGCTGATTTAACTACTATGTTTTCTCCAGTTTTGTGGCAGTGCTATTTCCCATTAACTTCTTAAGGTCAGCTCCCTGTTACCTGATGTCTACCATGCTGTAGAGAAAGCTGCCAGCAGCAGTTTGATAAGATATTTGGACTGTAATGATCTTCTGTATGTTGGGGTTTGGTTATCCTAGAGATTGAATGCTTGATGCATTTGATTTGACAGGGAGTAATGTTTCATGGTTTATTTTAAGCATGAAATTAATGTTTTATAGAAGAGAATTGATATCTGCAAGTAATCATTAACAATGTTTATTTTTCCCTGTAGACCGTAGAACAGTTACTTTTGAAACTTTCCCTTCCTTTTAACCAATTATTTTATTTCCAAGGAATAAGAGTAAATTTCCATATATAGATGAAGAAATTAAATGTTTTAGCCATTCTAGGACACGACCTCTGATGAAAATGCATTTTCATCAATCATGGATTACAGCTTTCTTATAAGCTATATAGCCTGAAATATTTTTACATGGAAATATATATTTAAAATCTTGGTATTTAAAAAAAAAATCACATCCATTACTATTGGCTACTGTCATATTACTATGTAGTACCATCATCTGTAAGACAGAAAACAATGTCATAATTAAAATGAGGGCATAGAGAGATCCAGTATGTTTCCTGAACCAGACTAGTAATTTATTAACCTGATGTTTTATGGAGGTAGTTTTCCACAGAAAAAAACTGTGTACCAAATCAACTAGCAAGAGGAATCTACAAAACTATGAACAAATTTGCTAGAAGAAGCAAGTAGGGAGAAAAAGTAGAGAAACATGATCAGCAAATGAAAGTTGTTTGAGAACATTTTACTAGGTGCTCGCAGAACAAATTAGCATAGTTGAGAAGGAAGGCATTAGGGCTGCTGTCCCTTAAACTGTAGGGCTTGTAAGGGTGGTGGAATAACCTATAAACTAAAAATCCTGTGTGTCTAGTTGGCAAAAAAAGCAAGTTCATAGCAGTTAGTATGAATTAGAATTTAGGGAGAATTAACAGAGGAAGCAAAAGAAGGAGACATAGTCTGTTGCCGTGTAAAGCTTAGAAGAACAAAAATAAAGGTAATAATAGTGTTACTAAATGCAAATAGTAAGGTCCCTGAGGTCCTGCAGCATCTGATTTTTAACCTTTTGTTGTTTAATATTTTTATCAAAGTTATATAAAAACAGGTAGAAGGTAGGTTCGTTTACTGAGCTGGATTCAGGCAAGCAATATATTTTTCAGCATGCCCAAATGTAATTTTGTGTCTTGAAATAATGAATGTGGGCTATATTTCCATTCTTATTCCAGGAAGAAATTATTCTTTAAAAACAAAAAACCCTCTCTTTCCCCAAAACTGGGAATCATAATCATTGTTTGAAACTGAACTCATGTTGTTATGCTTTGGCCAAATGGCCTGATACATCCCAGAACTGCATCAACACAGAAGAACTGAATAGAAGTGCAGAGGTTATATTATCTCTGTGTTTGGCATTGTTCTGAAAATGACTGCAATGCTGTTCTTTTAGATGGACATACTTCAAAAAGGACATTGAAAATTGGAGATGTTTCAGAAAAGGGTTGTAAGAATGATTAAGGGATTGGAAGTGTGCTATGTGATGAAAGACTTAGAGCTCAGTCTGCTTAGTTAGCAAAAGCATGGCTGAGGGATCATTCCATCGCAAACTTAACATATTCATGCAGGTAGCAGAAATATGATGATAGCTTCTCCACCTAGCAAACAAGTAAAATAACCAACAGCTTAAGGCTGAAGTCAGACAAATTCAGGTGCAAAATTTTAACAGGGAAGGTAATTAAACATTGGAACAACTTACCAATAGCTGTGGTGCATCCAGGAACACTGCAAATGCAGTATTAGTTAAGACTGCATGTCTTTCTAAAAAAATATACTGTAGTTCAAGAACAAGCGTTGAACAGAAAGGAGTAGATATGAAGCAGAAATTAATGCAGGGGAACCTGTAATACACAAGAATCACAATACTCACATCTGTCCTTAAAATCCAGGACTCATCTGTGATGCAGTATGGTGGTAACATGCTCATTTTAATTCTGGTTTAATGATTAGAAGAATATTTAAGGTATTTCTACATGACAGTGTGATGCCATGCAGTGCTATCCAAACTGGGTCTGAACAAGCTGGGTTGGATACCAAAAGCACCCAAGCTGTGCTAGCATGGTTGCCCAGGGGTAATACATAGTGGTATTACCAGGGGTAATATATAGTGTTTTTTAGCAGGACTGAGTGGCTCGTATGCAAAGCTGTGTTGATCAGAGCTGCTAACACACTTCTAACATCATATAGACAACGAATCTTTGAAGTCCTTGGGGATCAGATATAAAAATAAGGACTGCTCATAGGAGTAGGGGTTTTCCAAAATGAGATTTGTCTTTATTGTTTGCATGAATTTAAGTGGAAGAACAGACAAATTTATGAAAGAAAAGTTATTACTGAGAAAGCAAGAAACCATATTGGGCTCAGGAAGTCTGTGATGTGAAACAGTCGGAGGCTGCAAAGTAGTCTAGGAACATACCAAAAGACCTATTCTTGCCCTTTCCTGAACATCCATTTATCTCCCTTTTGGAGACAGGATACTGGACTGCTGGATTTTTGGTCTGACCTTTTGTAGCTTTTATTACATATGTTCCAACTATGTCTATATTTTCTACTACTAAACTCTCAAAAATCAAACTTGTAATTTTAAAGATAGCTTGTAATGTCTCAAAGTGAGACATATAAACCTTTCAGAACAAATATATATGTGAAAGAAGAAATATCTTTGTGTAAAATAGAATGTGAGGATAAAAAAAATCGTTTTAATTGACTAAGCATATCATTTTTATCATATCAGTTTAAAATTGGAATGTACTTGTTCTTCATGAGCTGTCTTTTGGTGTATTTGACAGATTTATAGTGCAGTTAATGTCTTTGCTCTTTTAATGAGTTTCAAGTGCAGGCAAGAGAAATTCAAGAAATGAGTCTGTAAAACTACATATTACTTTCTAGCTGTTGAAATGACTTTTCCTGTCTTATTTCTCTGAATATTGTGAAGCTACTTCATGGTACAATATATAGTTCATACTGTTTATAGACCTGTTGACAGTAGTACATCTGTGGCCCAGCTATTTAAAGCTATTAAAGCATTGCTGGAGAAGCTAAAGAGTTTGAAAAGTATTTGAATCAGAATGAAAACTGTATAGTTAATAGATAATTTTTTATGTATTCTATTTTGTGAATAACATGGAGCTGCCTTACTGGAGAATGGTTTGGTGTAGATAAATAGAAGAGCAGAGCATTAGGAAAGGTTGACCTGATAGCTAGCACTGTCTTGGGCTTTTCCACTTGATGAGTAATGGTACACTAACAGTACACTGTATACTTTAAAAATCTAACTATAGCAGGCCTGAAAAGATTAATGGACAAATTCTTTTGATGGCTTTTTCTTGTTATGCATCTCTAGAAGTTCATGGAACTTTTATATGCACTTTCCGAAAAGATGAAATGTGTGTTAAAAGTGAGACTTGACTGTCATATTTCTGACCTAAGGTATCTGATATAGCTCAATTCTACGTAATCTAGCAAATAATTGTAATAAACCTCAAGATAATCAGATGTATTGAAGCTTTACACTCTCAGGTTAAAAATATTTTTCTTTCATCATTATGTTTCACAGTAAACCCAGTTTGCTTTTATTAAAGTACCTTACAGCTCATATTCTGTAAATATTGTACTATGTTATTATTTATAAAGTGGGTCACATTAAATCTCCTGTTTTTCTTTTTGTGCAGATTTAAATTTAAAAATGTTGCTTGTAACAGCCATGTAAAACTTAAGTGATAAGCATTAATCCATATTATTTGTTTTCTTGCTAAAATTTTATTTACTATGCATACTTTTGAACAGCTATGGGTTGTGAGCTTTATCTAGGATCTGGTCATGCAAATGTGTATTTCAGTGAAGGATTTCTTTACATGTGTGCTATTACTATCTGCCGGATCAAATTCTTAATGGCTTATTTTTAAAATCCTTATTATCCTTTAGAAATCTTGCATTGGTAGGGTAAATTGAAATATAATGGAATGTGATATTTTATTCTTGATATTTGCTTAAAACTGAAAGGTAGATGTGAATTTTTTAGTAAATACAGAAAAGATTCAATTAACTTCTCAATTTAGATTCTTAGGTCCATTCATCATTGCAATGAAAATGTAAAAGGGGGAAAAGTAGCTACATTTTAACACTGCTAACAATATTATGTAATTCACATATTCTATTAGTAATGCAAGTAAGAAATCACAAGAGCTGTAATTTGATTACATTTTGGGGGTTTGTTTTCTGTTTCAGTCAGTGGTGAAGACTGGGCGATTGCTGATTAGCCATGAGGCGCCTTTGACAGGAGGATTTGCGTCTGAAATCAGTTCCACAGTTCAGGTAACAGTTTACTAGTATTTTAATGTTCTGCATACTTGAGCATGTTTATCTGTAGAAAAATATTTATCACTATGTTAAAAGCTGAAGTTCTCATATTTTTTAAAGTTAGTTTCTTTTAAATTTTATTAAATTACAGTTTTGTGTATGTTTGCATTACTTTATCTAAAAAGCTGAGAAACCGTCTACCTACCATGCACTGTGTTAAGCATCTACTAAGCGAGAAAATTTAACTTTCACTGAAAAACAGGTAGGATTTGCTGTCAGATGCAGTAGAAATAGCTTTTTGTATAGTCTGCTCTTGATGCTTTTTTTTAACCTTTATCATATTTTATCCAAAACTTAAAAAAAAAAGGAGAAAAAAAAAAAGTGTTCTGGGAATGCTGAAGTTAGAAATAGGAGGGGAAAAAAAACCAAAACCAATTCCCATGGAGTATAGTATGGTGTTAAATTTAGTGTTGAGAGACCTTAGGAAAGCAAGCTGGGAAAGTTGCTCATGTGGGCTTTTGGTAATATTCACAGATGTGTAGAGCTTGTGTGCACAGAAGAGCTTTGAAGGGTTGTGATGTACATCACTATCAACTGTCTGTAGAACTAGGCTTCAACAGAAGCCCTTTTGTGCTTTCTGCTATGTTTTGTATCTGTACTTGCATAGATTCTACCCATTAACTTGACTTCTTTTCTGTGCACATGAACAATGCTGGTTTATAGAAGATTTCAAAGTTAATTTTATCCATCAGTGCCTGATTACTATTTTCTGATTATTCTTAGAGTAGTCCCATTTTAAATTATAGGGCTAAAGAGAAAGGTGGTTCTAAAATTTACAAAAAATAAACCATACAAGCAGTAGTTAAAGCTTGGGAATTCTTTTTTTCTTTTTTTTTTTTTTGTGTAGAAAAGAGGAGAGTTAATTGTTCTGGGAATGTAATTTTGAATTAAATATGCGGAAGGAATAGGAAAGAAAAAGAGTCAGTGGATACTATTAGAAGATTCATTGCATGCATGGGATCAATATATTGCTGAGACTACAAAATGAGTTTTTAGTCTTTTCAGATTTGTGTCTTAGCATCTGATACATCCATGCTGGGATTATTATTCATATGTATCTTGACAAATATCATTTATTTAGACAACAAAATTTAAAGGGACTTGAAAGGAGCTATTTCTTTTTGTGTATATTGAAAGCATCTATTTGTTTTGTGATAATAGCTCATAATTTTATATTCATATTTTGTTAAGAAAACTAGGATTTGTATCTTGAAAAATGTTAGTTAATTTGTCATACAGGTTACTTCAGAATAAATCTAAATATAGATCTTTAGCATTGAATTTATCCACATTGAATTTCTTTTATATAAATTGGCTCTCTTGAATCCATGTTATAACTATATTGCCATTACTGTTTATATCTGTTCTTCAAGATTTTATCATCCTTAACTTTATTCAGCTTTTAATACCAGTTATTTTTAAGAATATCCATACTGTAAAAGAGATTGGAATATAATTTATAAGGCATAAAAAGGTTTTAAAGAAGAATATGGCTTTAGGCTTAATAAAGACTTTGCTTTTTTAGTCAGTTACAACACGTATTTCCTTAGCGATCAAGTAAAGTCTGTCTGATATCACTGTGTAGTAAAAGTAGAAAGGAAAAGTGAAATTCGTTTTTGATGGATGCAATATATGCTAAGAATGCCAAAAACTTGGGGATTGCAGTTGACTTTAGTTTCTTCTTGCACATGGAAGTAATAAGACTTCAATAAAGTATCCAGTTGGATTAGATGGTTACTTTCTATATTGTTGTTCTGTCCTTGTTGCGAGGTTTCTCATCACAGAAATAAGGTATAAAAGTATATAAGTTAAAACTGTCAGAAACATTTCATGGTGATGTACACTTAAATGAAATGAGTATATATGGAAGCAGTGGCTTTCAGTCATGAACTATATAGGGGAAAACTTCATTGAACAGGGTTTTTTTTTTGCTACATGAGAAATTAAAAGTAGCAGTTGGAGACTATATTAAATAAGAATTCCTCTCCGTCCAGTACAGAATATTTAGAAGAGGCACATTATTCCATTAAGCAATATTTCACTGTGATTTCTCAAAACACTTAAAACTAAGAAAGGGGATAGAGTGGTGTAGTGATACGACTTTGTTCTCCTTATTGCCAAGGTTTTGTTTGTGATCTTTGTGGGTATTTTGATGTGAACAACAGATGACAGGATAAATATAGGTACAGTAAATACTTCTTGTTGATTATATAATCTATATAAAAGCTTGCAAAAGTGTTATTTTCAGCAGAGAGGGTACTAAACCTGTTTTAATTAGGAATACCATAGGAGAATAGTTGGAGAAGCCTCGAAAAAGGGCCTACTGAGATGCCAATTCCAAAATAACGAAGCATTGGGGTGAGGAACTCATCAGTATATTACTTATCTTTAGCACAAAAGAATGTAAATCTAGCATCTGCATCCCTGTTGAAGAGAAATAGAAAGGATATTTTCAGAGAGAGTTGAGAGAAAAGTTTCCAGTGGAGACAGAAGTAATTATGTTGGGGTATGTGATAAGAGGCTCGTCTCCACACACACAGAGAAGCACAGAGGCGCACTGTTGGGGGGCAACCCCAATAACCCGGTCAGGGATGCCCCAACCTGGTTCCCCCCCAAGGCTGTCCCAGGGGAGCTGTCAGCCTCATGGTGAAACCCATTGCCAGGAGTTGACAGAAGAGGCTTACGGACTGAGCGGGTTACTGCCTAGGGGGTGCGGGACTTACTTATTATGGGATGCCAGGGAAAAGCATTTTGGGAATGTACAAGACTTACTATGGGATGTTTAGGGGAGACACCAAAGGTGGGAAAAGGGAGGGATCAAGGTGGTTTGGGGAAGAACAAGTGTGGGAAAGCAGAGGGATGAGGGGATAAAAGGGACTGGCAGCATATAGAGAGGGGAGCAGGTGTGTGCGTGCATCTCTAGGGGTTAGAAAACTGGAGGAGTTCGCTACTGGAGGGACCAGGGGGTTCTGGCCAACTGCTGGTGAGACCGTCGGATCTGGGGTCGACTGAGACATGCTTGAGCGTGTGTGTCTCTGCGTGAGGCAGCTATGGGGAATAAGGATCCAGGGCCAGCTATGGGATGGACTGCAATGGCTAAGCCCAGTTACTGCAGCGATCCCTGGTGTGTGTGTCTGTGTGAGTGCTGGTGTGTGTAAGGGGGTCTGTACCAGCAGCTGGAGTGGGGCTGTGGCCTCAGGGGCTTGTATGTGCAGGTGTCAGCAACTGGGGAGATGGGGATCCCCGGGCCAGTTCCTGGGTGGACTGAGTGTCTAAGCCTGGCTTTGGGAGGGCTTCATATTTTGTGTGCATGTATGGATTTCCCACTAATTCACCTTAATCCTGATCAGCCAGAGAGAGGAACAGGATGAGGCCATTGGTGCTGTTTGTGTTGGGTGAGTGCTGAATGTTTGTGTTGATCTGTTTGGCCAGCTGGGCATATATGGTGTATGTGTTGTATACTTGTGTTTTTCATGTGCCCCTATTGGGGATACACACTCAGCCTCACTACTGGTTGGACCTGAAAATACAGAGCTGCAGCAGCCTCACCTCCACTGGGCTATCGAATTTGGCAACCCTGAACAGGTTAGGTGATTTCCTTTCTGGGAGGGAATGCTCATCTCTAGCCTTCAAATCTAACTATGGAGGTCAATGCTGAGAAATAGCAGTCAGGTTTGAAGTGATAGTCACTGGTGCAACTCCTGTGGCTTCACAACCTTAAAGCATGCTAAACTGACAGGAAGAGGAATTGATAGCAGGTAGAATGCAAGCACGTGCTGTGGTATTTTACTTCTTCAGTTTTGTTAATTTTGTTTCCACCTCTGTAATCAAAAGTAAAGATTTCACTTTATTTTAATAAACTAGTAATCTTTCACCTTTTAAGAGTCTACAGTTCAGAGTTCCTTATAGGTGAAGATGACCAACCTAAATGCTTGTTGTTTCTCTAGAGGTGTGCATTAGCAATCAGGGAGGATTTTGAATGTTTCTGAAATCTGGTTAAACTGTAATCCATGGCTGTCTTTTAGTAGTGGTAAAAAGCTACCTTACAGAGAAGTTTGAAATCCAACTTCCTCCTTATTGTTGTCATTGACAAAATAAAGATGACACTGTGAAATAATATCACAAAGAAGTGAGAGACTTAGCAGAGGACTATGAAACTCTAATAAATTCTACAAGTTGGGTAGATGAGGGGAGAGCAGGGGATGTTGTCTACCTTGACTTCAGCAGGGCTTTTGACACTGTCTCSCATAACGTCCTCATAGATAAGCTCAGCAAGTGCAGGCTAGATGAGTGGACAGTGAGGTGGATTGAGAACTGGCTGAAAGGCAGAGCTCAGAGAGTTGTGATCAGCGGTGCAGAGTCTAGTTGGAGGCCTGTAGCTAGCGGTGTCCCACAGGGGTCAGTACTGGGTCCAGCCCTGTTCAACTTCTTCATCARTGACCTGGATGAAGGGACAGAGTGCACTCTCAGCAAGTTTGTTGATGATACAAAACTGGGAGGAGTGGCTGATACACCAGAGGGCTGTGCTGCCATTCAGAGAGACCTGGACAGGCTGGAGAGGTGGGTGGAGAGGAA